>NC_059274.1:570000-620000 GCF_017591435.1 Portunus trituberculatus
CTGCACTAATACACACACGTTATAAAAACTGATCAAGACGCTAAAAATGTCCGATTGAAGGCGATAAAGGTACGCAGTAGGATCGGACCTCGGTCCGGCCTCCTGTAGTGTCTGAGCCGTGGGCCGTGGCACGCCATCCATCTCCTCCTCCTTCTACACAAAGTAGTCCCTGGAAAATAAGACATGTTTGTTGTATTCTCTTCATTTGCTTTTGTTTTCTGTGTAGATTTTAGTGATTCTAGGTTTTATAGAGTGAAATTTTGATGTTACGAGACTGAATTTGAATAAAGGATCTATTATACTACGGGTACCTACTATTTGTTTTATACTCACCATCCAAAACGAGTGTTATTTTCATTGAGTACAATTCATTTACAACAATGCCTTATGTATCAAAGAAAAGTGACATATACAGTTAATTAAACATAGAATTTGTCTTTCTACTATTTGTTTTTACATAGACGATTCAGTGTTATTCTCACCAAATTTGATTTATTTACCAACAGCACATTAGATATCAAAGAAAACTAACTCACAACATGGCTAACCAAACATAATGCAGTAAATTTTATTCACACCGAGTATAATTAATTTACCAGCAATACATTATATATCAAAGGAAACTGACATACATTTAATTAACCATAGTATTCATCATTCTACTATTTGTTTTATATGGACAGTTAAGTGTTATTCTTACTGAATTGAATTTATTTCCCAACAACACATTATATATCAAAGACAGCTAACTCACAGCACAGTTAACCAAACAAAACACAGAATAACAGCTAAATAACACATTAAACCACTGGATATATAATTAACAACCATTCTATCATTTTCACCAGGCTTTCCCTTCTCCGTGTTCCGTCCCCTCCATTCAGACAGCACTAGAGTGGCAGCCGCTAGTGACAGGGTGCCAGGTGTGCTTAGGGAGCCATACAGGTGTGCCATAGGTGTGCCAGTCACTTGAAATCACTCGAGTGGCATAATATTGACTGCAGAACATAATTACAACAAGAAAAACAACAATAGAATGTATGGAGTGCTTTTGTTTGGTGTGTAATTAGAAATGAAGGTGTGAAATATTGATAGAGTCTAGGTGTGTGTGTGTATTTCCTGCGTCGCTCACTAAAAAGGCACATATGGTGTGTATGTTGTGAGTTTATTACTGGATAAGGAAGGCATGAGGAGGAGAAGGAAATGTCAGACGCATGATCTCAAGCAGCGATTCTTGGGGGGAAATAATCATGTACCGTATATGTAAGGAGGTTTTTCTATTATCATATATGTCAATCTCTCTCTCTCTCTCTCTCTCTCTCTCTCTCTCTCTCTCTCTCTCTCTCTCTCTCTCTCTCTCTCTCTCTCTCTCTCTCTCTCTCTCTCTCTCTCTCTCTCTCTCTCTCTCTCTCTCTCTCTCTCTCTCTCTCAAACATTTCCTGAAAGAGCCATCACGCCCGCGCCAGACACTTCCTAAAGTATCCGTTTTTTCACCTTCTAAGGAACACGACACGGCGCGCCCCGCTACACCACATGCCACCCAACCACAACACACCACACACTACCATATCAAGTCACCACACACCATACCACACCCTGCAACAACTAACCACACCATTCTATCACTCCAGAAACATTAATACCACTCAACATCACTCCCTGCGGTATATAACCCTTTCAATACATGGACACATTTTTACCTTGAGACTTATGTACGATTAGACCATTTTATTGACATTAGGAAAGCTCTATGAAGGTAAAAAGATTAATGGCAAGAGTCTTCACTATTTTAATCCCCCACATAAGTTTCTGAAGCTGTAAAAAACAATGAATAGTAACCAGAATGAATGTGGAAACGCGTCATAGTGCTCAAGGGGTTAAAATATGAATATCAGTGTAACATCATGGACTGGTTAAGTGTATCATGGCTCACGCACGCACGCACACACTTCTATACCACCACCACCACCACCACCGCCGCCGCCACCTGATGCAAAAGAGCAGACCCGTACTAATGAGTGTGGAGACAGGTGCTCTGACAGGTGGACATGTGGGTACCTGGAGGAGGGTACTATTTCACCTGAGCCTCCTCCCAACTCACCTTTCTCCCTCTCCTCCTCCTCCTCCTCCTCTCTCCTCCTGGTTTGCTTCGTGAGGTACCTGGAGGAGCTAATCTAAGGTGTCCAAATAAGACATCCCACCCTCCCGTGATGACCTGAGTTGAGCCTAATGAGCCGTGACCAATCATTCTAAGCAGCTTCTCAAGACACAGGCCACAGTGACCCTTGAGACGTTCCAGCGCATAAGGTCGCTTCCCCTCCGACCTTCCACCACATTCTAACTCCTATGGAAGCTCCCAGGAGACATAGAGGTGACGTTAGGAAGGTACCATATGGAAAGTTGACCTCTATAGCCTACGCAGCGCCAAGGGTCACAAGTTCTCAGGTCATATTGGGTGTTTTTGGAAAGCTTTGCTAAACTCACACTGGTATGCCGAAATTACCTGCCCAGGGCCTCGCTAGAGTGACCTAAACACAACATAGCTTCCCCAGGGTGAGTCTCCGGTCCTCCAGCAACACTTTACTTTCCTGTGGTATCCTTCAGGGTGATCTGATGCTGGGGTCCTGCAATACGGGTGGCATAGGGGCTCGAAGGTGGGTGAAGGGGTGGGTAGGAGCGAGGCGGCCACCCAGGGAGTAAAGGGGTGAGCGGGGCAGAGTGGGAGCCTCGTTAGAATGGACAAGTTGTGGTTTGCTATTGGAATGAGTCTTCGCGTCCTCCAGTGCTTGTCATTCCGAGAGAGAGAGAGAGAGAGAGAGAGAGAGAGAGAGAGAGAGAGAGAGAGAGAGAGAGAGAGAGAGTGGTATTACTTCATCACTCTCACTATTTTGTATGTTTGTTTTTGGGTTTGTTTCTATCTGTTTTGTCTGTTCGTTTGTCTGTTTGTCTCTACCTTTCCATATGTCTGAGTCAGTAGTTTGTTCCATTATTTTGTATGCTCGTCTGTCTGCGTGTGTGTCTGTCTGTCTTTTTGTCTGTCTGTTTGTTTGTCTGCCTCTCTGTCTGTCAATCCGCCTTTTGCAGCACCTCTCCCTCTCTCTCTCTCTCTCTCTCTCTCTCTCTCTCTCTCATCATTATTTGTTATTTTTTCGGCACCAAATTTTCCTTATCAGTTCATCTACACTCGTTTGCCTTTCCACACACGTTTCCCTACTCTCTCTCTCTCTCTCTCTCTCTCTCTCTCTCTCTGCTTAGGTCAACATCTCCCAGCAATTTTCCTCCTGTTTGCTTCTACATCTGCGGGTCAGTGTTTTCCCTCCCTGTTTCCTCCCCTGATTGGATTCCCGGACAGGTGAGAGCAGGTGAGTTGAGGCGACTGTGTACTGCGTGTCACCCTGTGTAAACCTCACTCTCTGGACAATATAGTGCTATACCGGACACGCGATTAAAGATGGAATTACTAGACGACTTAATTGTATTCTCACTCTTACGGGGTGTCACAAATACCTTCCTTGTTTTTTCCCATAATTTACAGGTAACGCAGGTGTTAATCCGCTCTCCGGGGGGATGAAAGTGCCATGCCGGAGAGAGTTAAGGGGGAAAGTCATGTGGTTTCTGGTGGAGTTTTGGTCCTAGTGCATTGGTCAGTAAAAAATTGGTAAAGTAAATGTTGATTCGCTTTAGCGGTGGACTTTTGAGCGGCGAAAGGGACGAAGTGTGAGGAGCGGACAGGTGTTTGTTTAATTAATAGAGTGGTGGGCTTACCTGTGTGACCTGTCCAGCTTGTGTTTACCTGAGGGACACACCGAAGACTCCTTGTTGTTCTCTCTCTCACACTCTCTCTCTCTCTCTCTCTCTCTGGAGCAATTTTCTATACATATTCTCACTTCTTTTCACACGTTCTAGAATATCACAGCTCCTCCTCCTCTTTTTCTTCCTCCTCCTTCTCCTCCTCCTCCTCTTCTTCCTCCTCCTCCTCCTCCTTCTTCAAGACATTCCCGACATGCACTAAAGACTCGGCCATTCGATAGGGCGGTGGCCAGGGATTGTGGAAAGGAGGGAAGAAGGGAAGGAGGCCTCGCTCTCTCTGTCTGTCTCTCTCTCTCTCTCTCTCTCTCTCTCTCTCTCTCTCTCTCTCTCTTTCTCTCTCTCCCTTTATTTGAGTATTTCATGGTGCGACTAAAAGAGACGTGGTGAGGCGGTGCAGGGCGAGGAAGGCCAGGAGGAGGAGAAGGAGGAGGAGGAGGAGGAGGAGGAGGAAAGATGATGATGATGATGAAAATGATGTAAAGAGAATAACTAGTAAGGGAAAAAAGAAAAGAATATTATTAATAAACAAGAAAAGATAATAAGAGGATGAAAAAAGTGTTCAGAGAGAGAGAGAGAGAGAGAGAGAGAGAGAGAGAGAGAGAGAGAGAGAGAAACAGACAGACAAACAGAAAACATCACTATCAAAACGCAAAAAACCATTTAACCATAAAGTACTCTCTCTCTCTCTCTCTCTCTCTCTCTCTCTCTCTCTCTCTCTCTCTCTCTCTCTCTCTCTCTCTCTCTCACTCCCCTCCCTTCCTTTCATCCTCCCTCTTGTGTCTCCCCTTCGTGAGCTCAATTCCTCACCTTCCTTACAGTCAAGCCCAATCACGCAGAGGCGAACCACACACAGCCCTTAAGGTTTTGTCGCCAATTGTAAAGGGAATTTGAAGCCACGGTGACATAAAGGTGCTGGAATCATTCATAGACTCTGGAAGGAGGGAGAGAAAGAGGAGGAGAGAACAGGGAAGGTATAGAAGATAGTTTAGGGTAGGTTAAGTTAGATTGAAAGGGAGGTTGAGTTAGATATAAGGTGCTGGAGTAATTTATAGACTTTGGAAGGAATGAGAAAAAGAAAGGAGAAGAAAGAGAGTGTACAGGAAGTAGTGTCAGGTAGTTTAGGTTAGACTGGAAAGAAGGTGAAGTTATATATAATGTGTTGGGATAATTCATAAACTCTGGAGGAAAGAAAGGAGAAATAGAAGAGAAAAATGAGTATATAGAGGGTAGGTAAAGTTAGACTGGAAGGAAGATTAAGTTAGATATAAGGCTCTGGAATAATTTATAGACTTTGGAAGGAATGAGAAAAAAAGGAAAGAAAGGAGAGTATACAAGAAGTAGAATTACTAGATAGTAACCAGAATGAATATGGAAACGCGTCATGATACTCAAGCGAGGAAAAGATGAAAGATGAAATTAGAGAGATAAAAAATAGAAATATTTGTGTAGACATCAGAAAGAATGGGTCTGTATGAATGTGTAAATGGGAAGCAGAAGAGAAAGGAATGTAGAAGAAGGAGAAGCAAGGTGTGATGAAGGGTAAGGAAGGGAAGTGAGGGGAGCAGAGGTTAGGGGACAAGGACAGTACGTGGAAGTGACCGAGGGACGCGCATGTTTGAAGTTTGATCCGTGTAAGACCGATTGACTTGTGTGCTCACCCCTCACACACACACACACACACACACACACACACACACACACACACACACACACACACACACACACACACACACACACACACATTGAAGTAGTGATTTATTAGTGTATTTGGTATATATATATATATATATATATATATATATATATATATATATATATATATATATATATATATATATATATATATATATATATATATATATATTGTTTATATCATAGTCTATTTTATGAGAGTTTGTACAATTTCTTTTATTTCTGTCACCTACATATTCTCTCTCTCTCTCTCTCTCTCTCTCTCTCTCTCTCTCTCTCTCTCTCTCTCTCTCTCTCTCTCTCTCTTTCTATCTTTATATTTTTCCTTACTGATCTTTTCCTTCATTCCTCTTGCAATTGCCTCCTTCCTTCCAGCTATTTCCTTTCTTTCCCTCCCTTCCATCCTCCAGGTTTTCCCTCGGCACACTTTTATCTCTCCTACATTCTTCTCTCATATTCTCCCTTCGGTTCCTTCCCCCCGTTCCATCTTAATCTTAGCCCTTTCCTCCATCTCTTTCTTCCTCCTGCACTCCCCCTCCTCCCTCCCTTTCCTAAACCTTCCTCGCCTTTCACCCCCCAACCTTCTTTCCCTCCTTTTCTCACCCCCTCCTTCCCTCCCTCTCCTTCTTCCCTCCCTTCCACCTTCCCTCCCTCCTCAGCACCTGGATTATTGTGGCCAAGATGAATACCGGCACAGGTGACCTTTTTCCAAGAGCTACCTGGACCAACCTGCCACCTGGCGCACCTCACCCCGGTAACACCCTTTGGACGAGCCGACACAGGAAACAGGTAAAGGAAACGCGCTTGATTCCCGCTGGTTCCAAGGAATAGTTCTGAACGGGAAGGGTCGGAACGGGAAGACAGTATAATGGGACTGCCAGGAATGGAACGGAAAGGTAGACCAGGAAGTGGGCTTATAAGAAATTCGGTGCTGTTTGAGGTTCTCTATGTTGGAAGGAGTGATGGGATGAAATGTAAGTTTAATGTTAAAATCTGAAGGAAAATTTTAGGGGCTGTAAGTTGAATTGAAATGAAAAGGTAGGTCAGGAAGCGTTTCTATAAGAGAATCGGTGTTCTTTGAGGTCTCTGTGTCGAGAAAAGTGATGGAATGAAATGGGAGGTTGACTGAGGCTAACTTTTAAAAGATTTTGGAATTGATGGTATATTGAAACTGCCTGGAATGGAATGACAAAATGAACCAGTGAGTCTATGAAGAAATCAATGTTGAAATTAGTGATGAGATACAGTGTTAGGTTAATGCAGGTAGAAATATGATGAGTTTTGAATCTGGAAGAACGGTCTAATAGTGTCTGGAGTAATGTGAGAAGGTAAACCAGGACGGAAGTCAATAAAAGTTCCTATTAAAGGCCCGTATTGTGAGGAGTGATGTATTTAAATGAGAAATTCACAAAAGAAAAATTCTAAAAGGAATGGAAATGAAAAAAAACCTTTATATTAACACAACATGGAATGGAATGGAAAATTAAATCAGCAAATAATACTAAAAATTTCAGTCTTGATTACGAGTCAGTTGAAAATATAAATGATCGGATGAACTCGAAAAAAGACACTAAAATACGAAGAAAAGAAGTTAAAGTAATAAAAAAAGCTTGGAATGAAACGAAAAAGGGGACCAGGAAGTGAAATAATGTGGAATTGGGTTAAGAGCGAGGGTTTGTGCTGGAAGGAGTGGGAGGCTGATGGAGGGCAGTATCCAGAAATGTGGTTGGTGCGTTGTTACAGATTGATGAGGCAGAGCGATGTGGAAGTAAATGGCGTTAAATGGGAAAGTAAATTTTAACGTCAGCGATGAGTAATGAAGAAATGGTAACGGAGTATGGCAAGGAGGTGATCAGAGGTGAGGAAAAGAGGAACGCTAGAAGAAGAAGAAGAAGAAGAAGAAGAAGAAGAAGAAAAGAAGAAGAAGAAAAAAAAGAAGAAGAAAACAAGGATAAAACAAGGCGTAAAAAAAGAGAAAAAAAACAGATAATACGAAGAAACCAACAAATCATCTGCAATTTCACCAAAAAATCGAAGGCAAGAACCCAGAAGATGCACAAAGGCCAATAGAGTGCGGGCGTGCGGGAAAGCGGGCGTGTGTGCGGCTGCGTGTCTGAGCGGGCAGGTGGGCGTCGCGTGTCCCCAAAAAGCGTACCAAAACACACTTACGATTCATTAAGAGCAGGCGTGTGCTTCCCAAACAAGTCCCGATGCAGCACCTGGCGAAGCGGCGAGGCTGAAAGACACACCAAAAGGACCTGGAAAGACCGTAAAGACCCCCCCTCCCCTTCCTTCTTCCCCTCCTTTCCTCCATCCCTCCTTTCTCTCCTTCCCTCCATCCATCCATCCATCTCTCAGTGCGCCTGCCTCACCCTTCTCAACTCCTCTTTTGCGGCTCCGACAAAGACACCTTGAGACGCCTTTTAGTCACCCCCCAGTCTCTCTCTCTCTCTCTCTCTCTCTCTACACAGGTGAGTCTCGGTCCCTTCTGATCCTGTGCTTGTGGGCTTGAGGAGGAGGAAGGGGAGGACGACGAGGAGGAGGAAGAGGAAGAGGAGGAGGAGGAGGAGGAGAAAAACTAAGCCCCTTGCCCTTCCTTCCCCATTCTTTCCTCCACAAAGCTCCTCAGCCAGTGATAATATTTTCCTATCCACCCCCACAATAGACAATAGAGGCGGTAGTGGTGGTGGTGGTGGTGGTAGTGGTCACTCCCCCGGCAGACAGCGGCGTCCTCTTGCTTACCTGTCGAAGCTGTGCCCACCTCCTCCCGTTGCCATGAACCTGAGGGTGAAATGTAAAGGAAACAGGGGAAATGATATTGATCTGATGGTTCTTGTGAATGTTTTAGGAACGTTGTAGTTGTTGTTGTTGTTGTTGTTGTTGTTGTTGTAGTTGTTGTTGTTGTTGTTGTTGTTGTTGCTGTTGCTGTTGTTGCTGTTGTTGTTGTTGTTGTGTGTGTGTGTGTGTGTGTGTGTGTGTGTGTGTGTGTGTGTGTGTGTGTGTGTGTGTGTGTTTATGATGCTTAATGTGTGTGAATATTGTTTGGTGGTGGTGGAGGTAGTGGTGGCAGTAGTGGTGGTAGTGTAGTAGTAGCAGTAGTAGTAGTAGTAGTAGTAGTAGTAGTAGTAGTAGTAGTAGTAGTAGTAGTAGTAGTGATATTGGTAGTCATAGATAAGTTATCGTAACTGCTGTTCCTGTTGTTCTAGAGAAACATACTACTATTATTACTACTACTACTACTACTACTACTATGACTACCACTACTTCTACCTCCAACACCACTTTGACAACCTAACTACCACTACCATCATCAACATCACCATCAGCACTACTATGAACATACACTAATACACATGACACAATCCATGACAGAGAGAAGAAGAAGAAGAAGAAGAAGAGGAAGAAGAGTAGGAAGTAGCGGCAACTTGAAGACACCTGGCCCCTCTCCTTCCCTCTCCCCCGTCTTTCCCTTCCTTCTTTTCCTCTTTCCCTCCCTTCGCCACGCTATGATTCCGCCCTCCCCTCCATCCTCCCACCCCGGCCTTCTCGCCTCCCACCTTCCATCCTTTATGTGGAATTCGGTGCGGCGGTCTCGATTTTAGCGCTGGCGATGTGAATGGGTGAGGCGGAGTCTTCTAAAGGCTCTGGTGTATGGAGGGCGTCACGGGGGGTTCCGAGTGTCAAGGTAGGAGGAGGAGGAGGGGGAGGAGGAGGAGGAGGAGATAAGAGGGGAAAAAAAGGAAGAAAGATAGAAAGAAATAAAGATGTGGAAGAAGTAGTAGATAAAGAGGACGAACACGAAGAAGAAGAAAACGACGACGAAGAAGAAAGATAAGAACAAAAAAGAATAAAAAAAAAAGAGACAGTATTAAAATGGCAAAATAAACTGCACAAGAGAACAAAAGAAAAACAGCAACAAGTACAAGAACAAGCCGAACAAGACCAAGAAGAGCAAGAACAGGAAAAACAAGAACGAAAAGAACAAGAACAGAAACAAAAAAAGGACAATAACAATAACAAGAAGAGCAAGAAGAAAAGACTTAATATGGCAAAAGGAAACAGCACAAGCATGATAATCGAACCTGGGTCTCTCACATCCTAAGCAAGATCTTTACTTTTGAGCCAACAGTCCAGACGGAGGAGGAGGAAGTAGAGAGAGAAGAAAAGATATAATAACAGGAAATGGAAAAAAAAATAAGGAGGATGGGGCAAGAACGGAAAGGAGAAAGCATAACAGAAGGAAGATAAAGAGAAGTAGGAAGAGGAAGATGAGGTGAACAATAAAAAGATTGAAGAAGCATAATAGAAGAGCAGAAGAAGGAAGAGGAGGAATTCTGCATAAACATAACTGGGAAGAACAAGAGGGTGAAGGAACTGAGGAATAATAGAAGGAATGTGAGGAGGAAAGGGGAAAAAAGGAAAAAGAAAACAGGAAAAGGAAGGGAAGACGAGTTAGCTGTGAAGGAAAGCACTGAGAAAATAAACAGCCATGTGAAAGGAATTTATTGAAAGGAAAAATGGGAAAAAATTATGAGTAGATGTAAAAAGGGAAATTATATGAAAGGATATTTTTTTTTTCATTTTAAAGTATTTGTTATTCAGTTTCCTTTATTTTGATTTAGCTGTGAAGGAAAGCATCGGGAGAAATAAACAGCCATTTGAAAGGAATTTATTAAAAGAAAAAAAAAAAAATCATACGAAGTTAAAAAAAAAGGCTGGATTTCTTTTTATTTCAAAGTATTTCGTATTATTTTTTCCTTTAATTTTATTCATCTGATCTTTTTTGTTAGCCTGTATATCTATTTTTCTTCCTTTTTCCGTTTGTGTTTCAATTGGCTTTATGTTTCACCTCTCTGTCTGTCTGTCTGTCTGTCTGTCTATGTCTGCCTGTGTCTATATCAGCCCTATTTCATTTTTCCTCTTTCTTTGCTCCTGTCTGTCTGTCTGTCTCCTTTCCATGCTCTTGCTTACTTGTATATATGTCTGTTTGTGTGTATGTCTCTGTCTGTCTGTCTGTTTGTCTGTCTGTCTGTCTGTCTGTCTGTCTGTCTGTCTGTCTGTCTGTCTGTCTGTCTGTCTGTCTGTCTCTCTCTCTCTCTCTCTCTCTCTCTCTCTCTCTCTCTCTCTCTCTCTACAACCCCTCTCACCTCCGTCAAGAACAAACGAGGCTCTAAGACAAAATCACACACAGGCGATCGGATCCCGTCCAAAGCCCACGATAAGTAATCCAACACCGCCCCGCGAGGCTCCCACTCGGTCCCTTAGTGGCGCTTTCTTCACCTTTTGTCGTGAGGTCTTCCGCCGCCCCGTTAGAGAATCAGATACGATGAGCGGCGGGATTCGAAGTGGGTTTTAAGTCTCCTCTTTGATGCTTGGCTCCCGTCTTGACCTCCCACCGTGAACTGATAGCAGGGTCCCGCCTTATCGCTGGGTACCATCGCGCCCCCAGGTGAGTGAGGGACCAAAGGGTTTGTTGTTGTCGTGGTGTATAGTTTTAGGGTGGTGGTGGTCGTGGTGGTGGTGGAGATTAAGGAAAGAATGTCAAGACGAGTGGTGATTGTGGTTCTGGTGGTGATGAGGTGATGGTTGTCCTGATAAGAGCTTCTGGTGATGAGCTGATGGTAGTAGTGGTGGTGGTGGTGGTGGTGTCAGCAGCAGAGACAAGACAGGACATTTAAACCAGACAAATAATACAAGATGCGGCCTCTTCTTAGTCCCCGCGGCCTCGGAGTCTCCCTTCGGCAGCGGCACAAAGGGCACACTCCGGCCTATAGTCCCTGGCGGCGGCGGGCAGAGGGTTGGCGGGCCTAAAGATGTTTCTGAATAATCATTTTAGCTGCACATGGCTTGAGAATAAAAGATGCCCAATTGAGAATAACACCCAAGCCTGCTCCTCTCCTCCTCCTCCTCCTCCTCTTCTTCTCCTCCTCTTCCTTCTCTCCTCCTCCTTTTCCTCCTTCTCCTAGTCCTTTATTCTTATTCTCGCATTTCTGACATCATTTCATTTTTGTCTCGTATTTACCCCCTCGATCCTGGCCGGCATGTGACCCTCAGCATGTTCTCTGTCATAGTTTTCCTTCCACATGTCACCTAGTCAATCAGTAAAGTTTTTGTAGTTTAACACTTTTTTTCTTCTCCTTTTCTATTCCCTCTTGCTTTCTCTTACAACTTGGAAAACTTTATAATATTCTTTCGTTTCTTTTCATTTCCTTCACTAAAACCTCCTCTTATTGCTGTCAGCCTTCCTTCGTATTATTTTTTTTCTCTCTCTCATTCCATACGAAACTGAAACTTTTTTCATTTATTCCTTGTAACACTACTCCTTTCCTCACCTTAGTCCTTCTTTCCCTTCTTTTACATTCAATTTTCCCACCCTCTCTTATGATGCCAAGACATTCCTTCATTCTTTCCCTTTCTACTACTACTATTACTATCACTCCTGCTCTCCCTGTCTTGATCCTTCTTTCATATTCATTTTCCCCCGCGCCTGCCTTCCCAAGACCAAGGCGGGCCGCGAAAAGGAGCTGGGCATGTAAGGAGACACTCGCAACCTTCTGGGGTCTCGAGGCATTGATCCAGAAATACCTGAAGATTCCCGGGTCAATGGTGTCGGTAAAATGGACCTGAATAGTGTTACTCGATTGACCGAGGGGACACGAAATCCGACGATCCAAGAGAAATTCCTGGTTTGTGGAATTTAAAAGAGAGAGAGAGAGAGAGAGAGAGAGAGAGAGAGAGAGAGAGAGAGAGAGAGAGAGAGAGAGAGAGAGAGAGAGAGAGAGAGAGAGAGAGAGAGAGAGAGAGAGAGAGAGAGAGAGATGAGATGGTGCTTGCTATATATCTCTTTTCATTTCCACGTAAGAGAAATGTTTGTGTGATTTCGCTTAATGAGAGATAAGTGAAGAGATAAAGAGACAGGAGGGGAGAAAAAGGTAGTGTTTAATCCCTACAGTATACCATGACGCGTTACCATATTCATTCTGGTTACTATTTGGCGATTTTCTACTGCTTCATGTGGGGTGTTAAAATAGTGAAGACTGGCCATTAATCTTCTGACCTCCATAGACCCTTCTAATGTCAATAAAATCGTCTAATCGTACACAAACCTCAAGGTAAAAATGTGTCCCAGTGGTGAAGGGGTTAAGGGCTCTATTTTGTGGTTAGAGTGATGAGTGTAAAAAGCACCAGGAGGAGTTTGTGGTGTAGTCAAGCGTGATGATGTGGTGGAGGACGAGAGGAGCGGAGAGATGAGAGTGTGTGGAATGGAAGCGTTGATTATGAGGGTTTGAAATGCTGGGATGCGAAATTTGAGAAAGGTGGAATATAAGAGTTTTTAAATAAGATAGTGTGAAGAGAGAGCGTGTGGAGTAATGGAGTAAGGATGGAGATGAAGGAAATATGGAGTATGCAGAGGTGAATACAAGGGATTTGGAGTAAGAAGATGTATTGTGAGGATGAGTGAGTGAATTTCAAGATGTGGTTAGGAATGAGTCACGGTATGGAGTGTGGAGGGGAAGGAATGCAAGGATGTGGGGTATAAAAGTGAGAGTGTTGGTACAGAATGTGTGGTTGTAATGAACTGGTGGTGGCAGGTTAGTTAGGTACGAATAGAAGAAATCATAAAAAAAGACGAATACAGGTGAGACTGGATAGAAATGAATATACAAATGAGTGGAATGAAAATAAAAATGCCATAAATCAAAGTTGCTGTTTTTAAAAAGGATGAAAACTCCGCCAATACTGATGACGATGTTGATGATGGTGGTGGTGGTGATGACGAAAATGAAGGTGATTCAGTGTATATCATGCAAAATGTAGATTATGCAAAATTGTAAATTGGTATGTTTGTGTGTGTGTGTGTGTGTGTGTGTGTGTGTGTGTGTGTGTGTGTGTGTGTGTGTGTGTATCAACAATTTTACAAAAGAAACCAATGAATTTTTACCATTCTACTATGTTCTATACTTATCCACCCTCTCTCTCTCTCTCTCTCTCTCTCTGGAATTCCGGTTTGGATCAGCCATTCCCGGGAACAGAGAAACCCCGAGGCTGTATCTTAACCTTCCATCTCCCTCGGGGGTAACAAAGGCACACCGCTAAGGGCCGCGCATTCTTTTCCTAGCCCTTTCACGACCCTCCCTACGCCACCACCACCTCTCACCCACTCCTCCCCTTCCTCCCCTCGTAACCCCCGCCTCTATGACCTATGCCACCTCCCCATTTTATATTACACCCAGGACTAATTCTTCTTTCTCTGGTGAGGCGACTCGCGTTCCTTCCCGCCTGGTATTTTGGGTAAGAGAGATTTGGGTGCCTTACCTGGAGCCACAGAGAGAGAGAGAGAGAGAGAGAGAGAGAGAGAGAGAGAGAGAGATTTTATGTGATTCGTAAGTGGTTATTTTATCGCTGTGTGTGGTGGGGGGTGGGGTGGTTGATGGCAGTCGTTAGCTCAACCTCGTTACAGAAGCGCCACAAGAGTAACACCTTTATGTCTAATTGGCTGGCGGTAATTGACTGCCTACTGACACAAACCCCCCAAGCTGACACCTGAATCTCTCTCTCTCTCTCTCTCTCTCTCTCTCTCTCTCTCTCTCTCTCTCTCTCTCTCTCTCACACACACACACACACACACACACACACACACACACACACACACACACACACACACACACACACACACACACACACACACACACACACACATCAGGTGTTTAACAGGTGTGCTGTGAACCTGTGCTGTATAACTCACAAGTGTGAAATGCCCACTTGTTTGCACGTAATTATCTCTCTCTCTCTCTCTCTCTCTCTCTCTCTCTCTCTCTCTCTCTCTCTCTCTCTCTCTCTCTATTTCATCATTTTGGAGTAAATATCGTCAATTTTTTTCATTACATCACCTAAAGTCAGTAACTTCAAGTAAACTGCATTCTAATTATGATTTTTTTTATTTTCTGAACATATTGATTTATTTAACATGTGCAACATCTCTCTCTCTCTCTCTCTCTCTCTCTCTCTCTCTCTCTCTCTCTCTCTCTCTCTCTCTCTCTCTCTCTCTCTCTCTCTCTCTCTCTCTCTCTCTCTCTCTCTCTCTCTCTCTCTCTCTCTCTCTCTCTCTCTCTCTCTCTCTCTCTCTCTCTCACACACACACACACACACACACACACACACACACACACACACACACACACACACACACACACACACACACACACACACACATACACACATACACACACTGGCCACTGTGGTCTGAGTGAGGTGGAGAAGAGGGTGGAGAAGGGTATCCGGCAGATCACAGGTGGACGTACACCTGAGCCACCACTGTAACACCTGCCTTGTTACTTGGTGAGTCACAGCCTGCGTACTGGCCGCCTCGATGTACATATGACACTTACACATGTACGTTGTTGTGAGAGTAAGTATACGGTCCACACAGATTAGGTACACACAGACGCGGATAGACACACACTGACACACAGACACACAGAGAGGCACACTTGCACATACACGCGTAAATGAGAACTTAGTTGACTACTATTAGGGTACAATACATTTGATACCCTTTCAAACGTAATGTATGACAGTATTTACATCAACAAAGTGAGTATATGTAAGTATTAAATTTTTAGTCCACAAAACTAAAAAAAATAAGGATAGTTTTATTGCTGTCAGAATCAAACACACACACACACACACACACACACACACACACACACACACACACACACACACACACACACACACACACACACACACACATACACGTCATCTATATAATTCTAATCTACTTTCTATCATTCCCACGTAAAACGAATTTAGCTTCTATTTAACTTAATTTCAAAGCCAGACTCTTAAAACATTTCCTTATCCCGAGGCTCACCTGGAGGACTCATTAGCGCAGGTTTAGCCAGGTAATCTCGTCAGGTACGCAAGAGTCAAATTTGCACTTCTTAATACACAGGGATAATCTTTACGGCAGGTGTTGTAATGAGGTTGATTGGAGGAGAAATTGGTAAGGAGCAGGTGGCGCGGCGGTGATTATGGCATGTTATTACTTGGAGCATATATCCCCAGAAAATTAATAAGGTGTTGCTGGTAAGGCGTTTCATGACTTTTTATTCATCAGCACTTCTATTTTGAGTTGTGTCTTAGGTATGGATGTTCTTTAAGGCGAGATTACTGAAGGATACGTATATAAAAGCACTTTAGGATAGGTTAGGTTAGGTTAGGTCAGGCTACGTTAGGTTAGATTTGTTCCCTTGGGTTAGATTAGGTTAGGTTAGCTTACTTAGGTTGGCTGGGGTGGTTACGTTAGATTGGATTTGTTGGGTTGGGTTGGGTTAGGTCAGGTTAGGTTAGGTTGGGTGAGTTGAAAATGTACAGTTGCTGATGTACACTTATGATAGCATGACACAGAGTACATCTACCTTGAGTTGTGTTACTGTGTTTATGTTCATTTAATATATCATGTCACAAAATACAACATGCAACACTCGTCATGCACCAAAGGCGTCTCAACCTACAAAACATACAAAATTCACTACAACATACATGAATAACATAATGAAAAGTAAATAAAAAAAGGAAATCACCTCTCTAATGCAAGCGTTAACCAATGCTCTCAATCATTCACACATTTCTCTGGTGATCTCTACAACCCCCTTTCTGCTTCTGTTTTTCTATTTTCCTACAAATTAAGCTCATTTAAGAGGGAGGTTTCAAGACATTTATCCTTTTCCTTTACCTAACTCTCTCGGAACTGCACGAGGACTGGCATTCCAAGTGGATTTTTCTTTTTTACTCTACCTTTTGTCCTTGGCCAGCTTTCCTCCTCTTAACCTCTTCAGTACCAGGACACGTTTCCATATTCATTATGGTTACTATTTGGTGATTTTACGCAGCTTTGCAAACTTAAATGGGGGATTAAAATAGTGAAGACTCAGGCCATTAATCTTCTGACCTCTGACCTTCCTAATGTCAATAAAATCGTCTAATCATATCCAAAGCTTGAGGTAAAGATCCTAGTAATGAAGGGGTTAAATAAAATAAATCAGTACTTTGCGTATCCTTGACGAGAAAAAGCAGGAAGGGAGTCTAAGGGCGTTGAGAGAATATTGAAGGAGAAGGACGAAAGAAAGCGACGTTAAGATATCAAGGAATATCAATGGTTTGGAATGGAAGGGATTTGTGCTGAAAGAAGAAAAGGAGGAGGAGGAGGAAGAGGAGGAGGAGGAGGAGGAGGAGGAGGAGGAGGAGGAGGAGGAGGAGGAAGTCATGATGAATGTCCTTGTAAATATCCATCATTCATTTCAATGTCTATTTTTTCCTTCTTTTCCTTTCATTTTTCGTATTCCCTCTTTTCTTCATTCATTACAATATTAATTTTTCCTTCTTATCCTTTCATTTTTCATATTCTCTCCTTTCTTCATCTTTTCTTTATTTCCTTTGTATTTTTTCGTATTCCCTCTTTTCCTCATTCATTACAATATTCATATTTTCCTTCTTTCCTTTTTATTTTTAGTATTCTCTCATTCCCTCATTCATTGCAATATTCATATTTTCCTTTTTTTCTTTTCATTTTTCATATTCCCTCTTTTCATTACAATATTCATCTTTTTCCTTCTTTTCTTCTCATTTTTCGTATTCTATCATTTTCTTTCTAAACTTCTTATTTCACTTCCGTCATGGCGTTTACACTTCTTTCCTTCTCCCAGTCATTACTTCCCATAACCAGCATTCCTTCCACACCCTTCCCTCTTTCCTTCATACCTCACTTCCTTCCTTTCCTCCTCCCTTCTTTACTTCCTACGTTCCTATTATTTTTCTCCCCTTCATTAATTAATCGTTGTATTTGTTCCTTCGTATAGTCTTACTTTGTCTATCCTCAAATCTCTCTCTCTCTCTCTCTCTCTCTCTCTCTCTCTCTCTCTCTCTCTCTCTCACCACCTGTTCTGTCCTTTGTCTGTCTGTCTGTATCTTCTGTCTCTCCGCCGCCGTCTCCCATCTGTTTTACTGCCTCCTCCTCCTCCTCCTCCTCCTCGTCCTCGTCCTCCTCCTCCTCCCGAAACACTCTTACTTATTATTGTAGTTACGTTCCTGATTAATTTATTTTTCTAATTTCTTCAACAAACACAAAACAAATAAAAAGGTAAGGCAGGAACTTGTCATATGATTGTTTACATATCACTTACTCCTCCTCCTCCTTCTCCTCCTCCTCTTCCTCCTCCTCCTCCTCCACCTCCTCCTCCTCTTCCTTCTTCTCCTCCTCCTCTTTCCAAAACACTCCTTATTATTCCAGTTACTTTCATCCTTGGTTTATTTTTCTAATGTCTTCAACAAACACAAAACAAATAAGAAGGTGATATTTTGTAATCAAACGCCAGGAAGGAACCAATAATCAACACGTCATATCATTGTTTACATATCGTTTTCACTTTCACTGTTGGTATTCATCGTGTTGTTTCTTTTCAGTGAGTGTGTCTGTTACAGTGTGGTTTTTCGTTTCCTCTATATCTTGCCTCGCGTCGCCGGAAGGAAAGATTCTTATTAGCAAAGTTTACATAACCGGATTAACTTGATTTTTTTTCCCCTCTCCCCCAGCCTGAGTCGGCCAGAGATACACTAGTTTAAAAGCGCAGTTTTCCTCCTTCTGAACTTCAAAACACCACTCAGTTCTTCAGATTTTTTTTCTTTTCCTTTTTCTTGCTCCTCCTTCTCCTTCTTAATTTTCACTTACCCTCATCCCACACTTTTCTTTCTTTCTCTCTTGTTCCACCTCTTCTTTCTCTTTTCCTCTCCTATTTCTCTCAGTGTCTGTTAGTTAATATTATCTTTACTAATAGCCCAGTAAGAACCAAAAAATCTGTTGTTCCTTCTTCTACCTTTGTTTGTTTTTTTCGTATCCTCCTCCTCCTCCTCCTCCACCTCCTCCTCCTCCTCCTCCTCCTCCTGCAAGTGTTAGTGACCTCTTCCTCAGGGTCGTTTTGCTTTCCCATTTGGCTTCATGTGGGTCGTCTGCAGTCCGTCCTCCTTCTCCTCCTCCTCCTCCTCCTCCTCCTCCTCCTCCTCCTCCTCCTCCTCCTCCTCCTCCTCCTCCTCCTCCTCCTCCTCCTCCTCCTCCTCCTCCTCCTCCTCCTCCTCCGAGACCGCTCCGTTTCCCTGCTGCTCCCTTGCTCTCTCTCCTGCTGTGGCCGACAGAGAGAGAGAGAGAGAGAGAGAGAGAGAGAGAGAGAGAGAGAGAGAGAGAGAGAGAGAGAGAGAGAGAGAGAGAGAGAGAGAGAGAGAGAGAGAGAGAGAGAGAGAGAGAGAGAGAGAGAGAGAGAGAGAGAGAGAGAGAGAGAGAGAGAGAGAGAGAGAGAGAGAGAGAGAGAGAGAGAGAGAGAGAGAGAGAGAGAGAGAGAGAGAGAGAGAGAGAGAGAGAGAGAGAGAGAGAGAGAGAGAGAGAGAGAGAGAGAGAGAGAGAGAGAGAGAGAGAGAGAGAGAGAGAGAGAGAGAGAGAGAGAGAGAGAGAGAGAGAGAGAGAGAGAGAGAGAGAGAGAGAGAGAGAGAGAGAGAGAGAGAGAGAGAGAGAGAGAGAGAGAGAGAGAGAGAGAGAGAGAGAGAGAGAGAGAGAGAGAGAGAGAGAGAGAGAGAGAGAGAGAGAGAGAGAGAGAGAGAGAGAGAGAGAGAGAGAGAGAGAGAGAGAGAGAGAGAGAGATCTGGTAGGGCTGCCAAGTCTCCACTAGCCAGACACTGACCAGACTGAGAGAAAGACGGGCAAGCAGAGAGACAGCAGAGAGAGAGAGAGAGAGAGAGAGAGAGAGAGAGAGAGAGAGAGAGAGAGAGAGAGAGAGAGAGAGAGAGAGAGAGAGAGAGAGAGAGAGAGAGAGAGAGAGAGAGAGAGAGAGAGAGAGAGAGAGAGAGAAAATTGTTATGATATTTTTCAAGACCATTAAATCTGAGGCCACCAAACATATCCAAATGCGATATTGCATTGGAGAGGAAGAGACTTAAGGACCAGACTCGGTAATCAGGTTAATTATGGAAGATCAATGAGGAGATTTAAAAGACCAAACAAATTAATAGATAACAACGATCGTCAAGTAGAGATAAAAGCACTGGCACGTTGAGGTCTTCTGGCTTCTTGCAACTTTCATCTTTTTTAACCTCGTATCAAGACTACACTAAAAAGAAATCAGGAAAAATTGATAGATTAAATTTAACCCCTTCAATCCTGGGGCACATTTTTACCTTGAGATTTGTGTACGATTAGACCATTTAATTAATATTAGGAAGGGTGAATGAAGGTTAGAAGATTAATGGCCACAGTCTTCACTATTCTAATCCCCACATGAGTTTCTGAAGCTGTAAAGAATCACCAAATAGTAAGCAGAATGAATATGGAAACACGTCCTGGCACTGAAGGCCTTGATATCACGACCAGCTTCATTTGCTCCAGAAGAAACGAAGCCTCGATAGTAGCAATCAAGGACACTGTATTATTGTAAAGAAGGTAATCAGAGAGAGCATATTACGTGTCTGAGTGTGGTGGTTGTTTTATTTTCTCCTTTCAGACTAAGATTACACGATTTTACAAAGTTTCACGGGTGCTGTACTAAAACCAGCAAATTGCCGGTTGTGTTCAGCAGAATTATATCTATTTCATGCGATTTAAAGTTGAAATGGTCTAATTCAACATGTTGCAGGTAGTCACATGAGTTTTTAAGAGTTAACCCTTTCAGTACCATGACCATATTGATTCTGCTTACTGTTTCGAGATTTTATACAGCTTCAGAAACTCACGTGGGGATTAAAATAGTGAAAACTGTGGCCATTAATTTTCTGACCTCCATAGATCCTTCCTAATGTCAATAAAATGGTCTAATCGTGCACAAATCGCAAGGTAAAAATGTGTTCCATTATTGAATGGGTGGTAAAAATGTGTTCCAGTATTGAATGGGTGAAGAGGAATCGGTAGCAGCACCAGTAACCTACAGACCTAACATTGTATACGGCGCCACGACAGTAACTGGTTATGTCTGCGTTTAACACTACTCACAAAATCGCAAGATAAAAATGTGTTCCAGTATTGAATGGGTTAAAAGGAGTCGGTAGCAGCACTAGTAACCTACAGACCTAACACTGCATACGGCGCCCCGACAGTAACCGGTTATGAATGCGTTTAGCACTAGTCATACCACAACCGGTTCCCGTTATGCTACCACCAGTCAGGCTGGATTCTGATTTAGCCCCAGAGCCTTGGTTTACAAAATACACAGATTTTTTCTTAGTGTCAGCGCGGAGAAGGATGGCAAGAAACCACCCTGGAGTTGAGATGAGATTTTTACCTCACTTAGACAGACTGAAACACGTTAATTAGTGCTACTTTTAAGGAATAGATCTTGAGGTGATGTGATCTAAGTCCAGGAAAACAAAAACAAGATAAATAGTAAATATGTAAGTAGATACTCCTATGTGGAAGAAGAAATGACAGTGGAATGGAAGTTTTACCTTGCTGTGATTGACTGAATCATTTTAATCAGCATTACCTTGACGGAGAAAGATCGTGAGGCGACTTGAATGAAATATAGGAGACCAAAATGATATGGAAAATAACTGTACAGGCACAAAGTAAGAATGATACAAGAAAAAAGTCACTGTGGAATAAGAGTTTTAACCTGGTTTTGATTGACTGAAAGACCAGGAGACTATGTAATGTTTAATAAACGTACTTAACACAAACCCAAGCAGGAGTAATACTGAAGCAAAGAAGAAGAAATTTGAGAGCAGGAGTAAAGAGTGAAAGAAACAGGAAACAGAGTGAAGGACGACTGGGGATAGACGGAAGGATAGGGACAAGAGTAAGAATCAGGGGTGGAAAAGGACACGAGATACAGCCAGGGATGATAAAGACAGGAGATCGGGACATAAACAAGACTAACATAACAGAACAAGACAAGAGACAGGAGAATGAAAAGACAAGAAAGAGTGATAGAAACGAGGGACAGTGGAAGGAACAAAACAGGGGACAGTCACAGAAACAAGGAACAAGGGAGTGTACAAAGCAGCGAGGCGCGTGTGCAGGTGTTCCTGGCGGCAATAATTCTTGTGATGGACGGTTGGCAAGGCGCGCTTCACTGCTGCTCAGGGAGAGGCCGCGGGGAGTGCTGAGTGCCCGCTGACCGCTTGATTCAGTGGCTATTTGTCTTGCTTTACAGCCGCCCAGACGAGGTGATCCGAGCCTCAGCAGCCAACGAGTCGGATAATTGTGTGTTTGAAAGCTCCTTGGAGATTTACGGATAACTTCCAAGTGTCTGGCAACCACCGCGATGTCCGCCTGGCTGCTACTTTGATTGGCTGGAGCTTCGAGGTATAAGAGACTGTGTGAGGGGAGGGAGAGTCGAGAGAGTGATGGCCAGAAGGAAATAGATGGCGACTGGGTAGAATGATGCTTATGAACGATTACAAAAGATTGACCGCACAAGATGACCAGACAGGAACACACTTGGATTCTTGCAAGTCTTTTTGGGAAATACTTTAAACTAACACTGAAAAGGCAGTGCAGTAAAATAAAAAGCTCCTCTTTATGCTAGAATAGGTGGAACAGAGTGTACGTGTGGGTGGAAAAATGAGCGAAAACTTAAGCGTAGGGTGGTGGAAGCGCAGGAATAGGTGGATGTTAGTTAAGGAAAACTTCATGAGACAAAAATAAGTTGACTCAGAGTGAATAAAGTGGATGAGTGGATGATGGAAGAATGGAGACTGGTGGAGGCGTGGCGGGGTTTTGCTTTGTGGATGTGGGCGGCGGGCAGGTGAGGATGGGCCGCCCCGCCAGGTATGTCAGGGAGGGTGTCACGTTACGCATTCACCTGCCGCGCGGGAGACCACCTGGTGCTTCTCTCCCTCAGCATCCCAGCATCCCCTGACACATCCACCACACTTCACCCACGCCTTAATCTCACCTACACTCACCCACACCTTTATCTTATCTTCCTAGCACATCCACGTCTCATCCACACGATCGGCCAGCATCCACACGCGGCCACACTCCACACAAACACTGTCTTGACTCTCCACTCACATGATATGCGATTTCGACTGACCTGGAGACTTGCCTGACACTAGCAACTATTTTTTACTGGTTTTCACGAATGGTTAGTCTCTCTCTCTCTCTCTCTCTCTCTCTCTCTCTCTCTCTCTCTCTCTCTCTCTCTCTCTCTCTCTCTCTCTCTCTCTCTCTCTCTCTCTCTCTCTCTCTCTCTCTCTCTCTCTCTCTCTCTCTCTCTCTCTCTCTCTCTCTCTCTCTCTCTCTCTCTCTCTCTCTCTCTCTCTCTCTCTCTCTCTCTCTCTCTCTCTCTCTCTCTCTCTCTCTCTGATCACTACATACATATCTTAGTCGCCAGTTATCTTTATTTTTCCTCTTTTATATTTTGTCTTTAGTATCACCCCCCTTTCTCTCCTCTCTGGTATCTACGCATTATCCTTCACCCTCCCCTGCCTCACCCCAGTCATGTCTTTCTTCCCCCACACTCTTCGCAAGTGCAACCTTAAAACTCAGCCAGACACAGGTGTAGACAGGTGGACCAGGTGTGCTCGTGCTACCTATGTGGTGGCGAATACGAAGGTGACAGCTCTGTATGTGTGTGTGTGTGTGTGTGTGTGTGTGTGTGTGTGTGTGTGTGTGTGTGTGTGTGTGTGAAAGATAAACAAATGCCAATATCACTGCTGTTTCATTTTCTCTTTCTCTCTCTCTCTCTCTCTCTCTCTCTCTCTCTCTCTCTTACAACGAAATAGAATACAGGTGAGATGCAGGTGTGAAAGTAGACCATATCTGCCCTCTTTCTACAGGTGTGTCCTTCCATACCCTTCCCCGCGCCACCCCACACACCTACCTGCCTCTGCCTCTGTCCTCGACCTTCCCTTCACGGTCTTCTTACCTATCCTTGTCTTTTTACCTATCCTCGATTCACCTGTTGTCTGCAATGATAAGCCTAATTAGTTTGATTTCTTCCTATGAGAGTGTTTGTTATTTGTTATATTGTGGAGTGTTTTAAAATTATCTGTCCATATCTCTGTCTCTGTCTCTCTACCTGTGTTTGTCCTTCTACCTGTCCTTGATTCACCTGTTGCCTGCAATGATAAGCCTAATTAGTTTGATTTCTGCCTATGAGGTGTTTGTTATTTGTTATATTGTGGGGTCTCTCTCTCTCTCTCTCTCTCTCTCTCTCTCTCTCTCTCTCTCTCTCTCTCTCTCTCTCTCTCTCTCTCTCTCTCTCTCTCTCTCTCTCTCACCCCCACTGGTTATATCAATCATTCTGCGTCATTCCTCATCATTACTCATGCGTTTCATACTCTCGTGGACTCATTCACTGTAATCTGTCGACGAGGTTACCTAATGATTAATGAATTCTTGATAAAACGTGCCCATTAATTACTGGCTACACTTTCCAATTACTATTTTTACCTCCTAAAGTGATATTTTTTTTTTTACTAATGTAGGATAAGTGATCAGTTTTCGTTTCTATATTTTTTTTTTCTATATATTCGGTGATCGTTTGAGTGTCTGTAGGTTTAGGTGAGTCTGTATATGTTGATTTGTTTGCCATGTGTCTGTGATGTATTGATTCTTTCCCGTACTGCAGCGTTATCTGAGTTCCCAATCTTCCTAGCCTTCAAACACGCGACACAAAAGGTAAAGGACCATTGCTTTCTCCCCATTTATTTTTTCCTTCATCATATTTAATTTTTCAAAGAGTGTTATGGCTCTATGTTTCCTTACCATATCCATCCTTTCCTTTTGTCTATCCACATTCCTTCACTTCTTTCCTTTTCTTTTAAATTAATCTATTTTTCACATCCAGTCATCTCCTTTCACTCCTTCCCTCTACCATTCACTAACTCCACTCCATTATGTCCTCACCATCCACTCAGTCCTTTCATTCATCTTTTCTCACACCTAAGTCCCTTCATCATTCTATCCTCTCTCTCTCCATCCACCCATCTCTCACACCTCTTCCTCCCTCCTCTTCCTGGTAGCGCCTCGCCTAACGCTGTCAAGAGCTCACCTGCCTGGTTACCGCTGCTTTTCAACCATTACCCAGGTGTTCTCAAAGGTCTACACAAAGAACACAAGTGTTAGCTTCGCACCTGTCACACTAGTGGAGTACACACACACACACACACACACACACACACACACACACACACACACACACACACACACACACACACACACACACACATACGTAACTGAGGAGTAGTCATCGAAACACACAAACTCATACACACACATTTAGATACTCACCACACTCGCTCATACTGTGTTTCCTTTTATATCACTGTTCTAAAGGGACAGGTTTAGTCGATGTCAGAGCAGGGACAGCCACGTGAAGGCTCGGTCTCTTACAACTTCCCTTCTTTTCTGATGTTCTTTTGTTCTTAAGTCGACTACGGATTCAATTCTTCTGCTTAACGTTTGCCTTCAGTCACAACTTCCTCCATTCAGTAACAATTCAATAATAATAAGATTTCAAAAGGTTGGCATCATTAAGTGTCTTTTGTTCTTAAGTCGAATACGGATTCATTTCTACTCCTCAACGTTTGCTTTCAGTCACAACTTCCTTCATTCGCTAACAATTCAACAGCAGTAAGATTTCAAGAGGTTGGCATCATTAAGGGTACACTCCAATCACGGTAGCAAGATTCATATGCTTGGTAATTACGTGGCTAATAAAAGTAACGGTTCAAGTTTGATTAATTAAACAAAATATGAAGAAATTGGTTCTCAAATACAGAAGTGGAGGACTGGAATAGATTTGATGATGAGGGTGTTAGCGTGGAATCAGTAAATGTCTATAGGAAGACTTAAAAGGTTACCATTATATAATCATGGCTGGGGATGATAAATTAATATAGCATGTTCTGTAAAGAACTGGCACGTGTAGGGCTGATGGTTCCTTAAGGGTCCACCCACGTATGTTCTCATGTCCAGTGGGAATGTGCTCTCTCATCACAACTATTCTCAAAGGCCGCAAAATTGATAAGCCGGGTTCTCAAAAGTGTTTTTTCTACTATAATGTTAAGATATTGTTCACCTCTCACTAGAATCATGAAAACTCTTAAAAACTAAACTCTCTCTCTCTCTCTCTCTCTCTCTCTCTCTCTCTCTCAGATAATTTCAATTGTTTATTCTTACCTTCAATCGCGTCTTCCCTTCTATCTACCTCATACCTTCCCGCCGCCAATCCTTTCTGCTTCCTTTCCCACCCCTCTCTTCACGTTAATCCTATTTTCCTCTAGACTGGCCCACTGCCGCGTCCCCATACCAGTGACAGGTGTCTCGTCTCATCAATAAGTCAATGAAGCTCAGGTAAACAGGTGTGTCTGAGGTCCAACTGTGCAGTACCTGTGATGAAAAGGATAGGGATGTTGGTGGTAGCGGTGGTGGGTGAAAGAGGAATTATTAATATGGTGATGGTGGTGATATAGTGGTGGATGTGTTTTGCTTAGAGGTGGGATTAGATAAGCTCCATCTCTACCTTCTATCTCATTAACGGGTCTCAATAGGAACGCGTGATATATTAAAGCATATTCAATCCGTAAGTTTAATGAAGGATAATTATTTCTATCATGTCTGGACCAGCTCGTGAATGGGAACACATCATCAATGCCCTCTTTGGCATATATTGAGAAGGGGAAAATTTGAAAGCCTAGAGGTCGTCTTAAATTTTCTTCTTATATTGATGCTAAAAGTGTCTCAATGTGTATTAAAGGACGTATTTAAAGAATATTGCGAGTATGTGTCTGTGTGAGTGTGTGGACGTGGAGGGAAAGGGATGGGGTGAGATATATGGCATTCTGTTATTCAAATATATAATCGTCTTCATTTCCTCCTTATAACAGTTTATCTAAACATATAATCAAGGAAGTGCTGAAAGATATTGGTATTGTGGCGTGTGTCTGTGTGGACGTGGCGGGAGTGGAAGGAAAGAGAGGCGGCGAGAGTTGGTATGCAGTCAATCTTACTATTTTTTTTTTCTATGGGAGTAGGGAAACAGAAAACTCCCACTTGATTGCCAGTTCCCTAAAAGGTTAGTTGAGTTAGCCAACAGTCTGGGACAAATGTCTGGCCGAGGCTGTGTGTTGTGTGTGGTGGTGAAAGTTGAGGTATTGGAGGGACATCAAGGAAAACTGTTGCCCTTGATTCCTGTTTCCTGTTGTTTATGTTTTTGATTTTGCTAGTTTTATTCTTTTTATTGTTGTTTTTTGTTTGTGTTGTTAATATTGTTGTTGATATTGTATGTGCTATCATTATCAAAATATAATAATAATAATAATGATAATAATAATAATAATAATAATAATAATAATAATAATAATAATAATGATAACAATAATAATGATAATAACAATAATTACTATATTCATATTATGATCATTATCATTATCATTATTATTATCATTATTATTATTGTTATTATTATTATTATTATTATTATTATTATTATTATCATTATTATTATTATTATTATTATTATTATTATCATCACCATCCTGGTCCTCATCGTTATCATAACTACTACTACTACTACTACTACTACTACTACTACTACTACTACTACTACTACTACTACTACTACAACAACAACAACAACAACAACAACAACAACAACTACTACTACTACTACTACTACTACTACTACTACTACTACTACTACTACTACTACTACTACTACTACTACTACTACTACTACTACTACTACTACTACTACTACTACTACTACTACTACTATTACCACAACCACTACAACTGCTTTTGTGAATTGAATATCACCATTTTTTTTGTAACTAGAATACCACCATCAAAGCAATTTCCGGTCAATATAAAGGCGTATTTGTATATTTGTGTGTATGTATGTATGTATGTATGTATGTATGTACGTATATGATTTACTGGAGAGAGAGAGAGAGAGAGAGAGAGAGAGAGAGAGAGAGAGAGAGAGAGAGAGATATTAGAAAGAGAAGGAGCCACGAACACACCTGTGCCGCCAAGCAGGTGTCTGAGAGAGAGAGAGAGAGAGAGAGAGAGAGAGAGAGAGAGAGAGAGAGAGAGAGAGAGAGAGAGAGAGAGAGAGAGACGGGGGGGGGGCGTCGTCTACTTATTGGTGACGGTAATTCCCAACCCGAGTCTCCCTCATCTGTCCCACACCTGCCTGAACTACACCTGCATCCTCTCTCCACACACACACACACACACACACACACACACACACACACACACACACACACACACACACACTCTCTCTCTCTCTCTCTCTCTCTCTCTCTCTCTCTCTCTTTAACAAGCACCAATTTCCTGACACGTAAACCTGCACAAACAGACCAACACACATACAAACAAGCCTGCGATAACATTCCTCTGTACACACCTTAATTCACGTCGGCCCACATATGCAGCGTCCTTTTCACACACCTACACACATGATAAACACACGACAGTTCCCGAATACTAGTCCTTTCTACAGGTAATCGCACCACGACCCCTTGCCTGTCACCTTATCGTATCGCTGGACACTGATATAGAAAAAAAAGTGTTATAGAAGTAGGAACATATACAGAAATTCAGGTGTGTTCACTCGTCTCTGTAATTTTCATACCTGAGGTCGCGCCAAACAGGTAACCTCATTTTAGATTCTCTGGTAATTTTCAGTTTGGGAGTGAAGGACGTTAGGTAAGAGAGGAGGAGGAGGAGGAGGAGGAGGAGGAGGAGGAGGAGATAATGGGAAGTTAAGGAAAGACACATAAATGATGATGATAATAATAGCAGTAGTAGTAGTAGTAGTAGTAGTAGTAGTAGTAGTAGTAGTAGTAGTAGTAGTAGTAGTAGTAGTAGTAGTAGTAGTAGTAGTAGTAGTAGTAGTAGTAGTAGCAGTAGTAATAGTAGTGGCAATAGTAGCAATATAGTAAAGACCACAAATTCAATAACACACACACACACACACACACACACACACACACACACACACACACACACACACACACACACACACACACACACACACACACAATGTCACCCAGTCAGGAGAGAGTGAGTGGAGGAGGCAGTAAGTAAGTTTGCACGGTTCCTTGCTTACATTGTACCTTTACCACCTGCCTGCTTGCCGCTGCCTGCCCGCCTGTCTGCTGCCCTCTCCCAGCCTTCCTTTCATCCATCCCTTTTCCTCCTTCCAGATCCTCTCTCTCTCTCTCTCTCTCTCTCTCTCTCTCTCTCTCTCTCTCTCTCTCTCTCTCTCTCTCTCTCTCTCTCTCTCTCTCTCTCTCTATTCATCAAAATAAAAACGATTACGATATCTCTTTTTAAAATTAAGCCACGTGCGATACTAGAGAGAGAGAGAGAGAGAGAGAGAGAGAGAGAGAGAGAGAGTTGACGAGGACGAAGGGAGGCTAGGGCGGGGGTGCCAGAGGTGGTCGGCCGGTGGTGGGCGTCCCTGAACTAAACTGCACCTGCCGCCCTTCCTCCCACACCCCCACGCCTCCCTCACCCCTTTGCCTCCTCCCTACCCCCTCTGCCCACCCACAGAGAGGCAGTCAGCGGTAGCAAAGCAGAGGGAGCATAGTAGTAATGGAGTAATTAAGGAGCGTTTGCCATTAGGAGCATAAGATGAAGATGCAAGGATCGAGTGTAGTGAAGCGTGTCCAGATTTTTGTGGAGGTTTTGCTGTTTCTACCTGACTCTCTCTCTCTCTCTCTCTCTCTCTCTCTCTCTCTCTCTCTCTCTCTCTTCTATTTAGTTTCATGTTCTCTCCTCGTATTTTCACTGATTTTGTTCTGTTTCTCTGTCTCTTCTTTCTTTCTCTTTCTCTCTTTCTATCTCTCTTCTATTCAATCTTATGTTTCTCTCTTCGTATTTTCACTGATTTTGTTCTGATTCTCTGTCTCTCTATCTCTCTTTCGTGTTTTTAACTTTTGTCATATTTTCTGATGAGTTTATCGTCCTAACTTGGTGTTTCTCTAGTCTCTTCTCTCCTCTCAGTTAGTAGTCTTCGTTATCTACATTATCATCATTATCTTTAGCGTCATTTCATTTTCTTTTCTCTCTCTATCTTCTTTTCACTTATCATTATCTGTCTATCGTTTATGTTCTCTCATTTTTACTAATCTCTCATCACAATTCGTCTCCATCTCTCGTTATCATCATTATCATCACTATATTAAGTCACTACATATGTCATCACAGTTTCGTTTCTCTCTCTCTTTCTTCTCTTTCACTTATCTGTCTATCGTTTAGGTTCTCTCTATCTCTCATCTCTCATCACAGGTCCCTTCCATATCTCCTCCTCCATTGTTATCTCTCGTGTTTCTGTCATCACAAAGACTTTATACTACCATCACTATTTCTTTCTCTTATTTCTACTAAACATTATCTTTTTTTCATCTCTCACACCACTGCTCACCAATATCATCATACTCATCACCGCCATCAGTCACATATCACCTCCTTGTATCACCATGTCTCCACCTCCTTTATTAACTATGCAAGCTCTATCACCATCCACTACCAGCATCACTAATACATTCATCATTACCTCTGCTACTACTACTATTTCTATTACTACAACTCCTACACTATCACCAGTTTTTCTATTAACGTTCCTACCTTAATTTTAACACAGGTAACTTCTTGCACTTTGATTACACCAACACCATTACTTACTCCATCCTCGCCCCATCTTCACCACACATCACCAGTACAAGTAACACCCACCACCACCATCATTACTACCACCACCATCACCATCACTGCTATTACAAATCAAACTACTTTCCTTCCTTTCACTAACATTGCAAACTCGCGCGAAAATCACAACCAAACATTCCTATCTCCCTCTACCTCCCTCCACTCCTCCTCCTCCTCCTCCTCCTCCTCCTCCTCCTCCTCCTTCTCCTCCTCCGCCTCCTCCACACGTCCCGCCAAGGTCACAGCAGCTGACCTAGTGGCCGAGACTCGCCTCCTCACCTGTCTTGTCTCACGCCTCACCTGCCCTACGTGTGTGTGTGTGTGTGTGTGTGTGTGTGTGTGTGTGTGTGTGTGTGTGTGTGTGTGTGTGTGTGTGTGTGTGTGTGTGTGTGTGTGTGTGTGTGTGTGTGTGTGTGTGTGTGTGTGTGTGTGAGAGAGAGAGAGTGAGAGAGAGAGAGAGAGAGAGAGAGAGAGAGAGAGAGAGAGAGAGAGAGAGAGAGAGAGAGAGAGAGAGAGAGAGAGAGAGAGAGAGAGAGAGAGAGAGAGAGAGAGAGAGAGAGAGAGAGAGAGAGAGAGAGAGAGAGAGAGAGAGAGAGAGAGAGAGAGAGAGAGAGAGAGAGAGAGAGAGAGAGAGAGAGAGAGAGAGAGAGAGAGAGAGAGAGAGAGAGAGAGAGAGAGAGAGAGAGAGAGAGAGAGAGAGAGAGAGAGAGAGAGAGAGAGAGAGAGAGAGAGAGAGAGAGAGAGAGAGAGAGAGAGAGAGAGAGAGAGAGAGAGAGAGAGAGAGAGAGAGAGAGAGAGAGAGAGAGAGAGAGAGAGAGAGAGAGAGAGAGAGAGAGAGAGAGAGAGAGAGAGAGAGAGAGAGAGAGAGAGAGAGAGAGAGAGAGAGAGAGAGAGAGAGAGAGAGAGAGAGAGAGAGAGAGAGAGAGAGAGAGAGAGAGAGAGAGAGAGAGAGAGAGAGAGAGAGAGAGAGAGAGAGAGAGAGAGAGAGAGAGAGAGAGAGAGAGAGAGAGAGAGAGAGAGAGAGAGAGAGAGAGAGAGAGAGAGAGAGAGAGAGAGAGAGAGAGAGAGAGAGAGAGAGAGAGAGAGAGAGAGAGAGAGAGAGAGAGAGAGAGAGAGAGAGAGAGAGAGAGAGAGAGAGAGAGAGAGAGAGAGAGAGAGAGAGAGAGAGAGAGAGAGAGAGAGAGAGAGAGAGAGAGAGAGAGAGAGAGAGAGAGAGAGAGAGAGAGAGAGAGAGAGAGAGAGAGAGAGAGAGAGAGAGAGAGAGAGAGAGAGAGAGAGAGAGAGAGAGAGAGAGAGAGAGAGAGAGAGAGAGAGAGAGAGAGAGAGAGAGAGAGAGAGAGAGAGAGAGAGAGAGAGAGAGAGAGAGAGAGAGAGAGAGAGAGAGAGAGAGAGAGAGAGAGATGCTTGACACCTTCGTGGGACATTCCAAAGGAGAGGAGGAGGAGGAGGAGGAGGAGGAGGAACAAGAGTAGGGCGGAGGTGGCAGGCAGGTAAGGTGGCCGCAAGGAGACAGGTGCCTCGACTAAGCAGGTGCACAAGAAGGCCAAATCTCTCTCTCTCTCTCTCTCTCTCTCTCTCTCTCTCTCTCTCTCTCTCTCTCTCTCTCTCTCTCTCTCTCTCTCTCTCTCTCTCTCTCTCTCTCTCTCTCTCTCGCACGTGCTACCAAATTGATAACGTGGCAAACGACGGAAGGAAGTGGCGGCAATATCTTTCGTGCAAAAATAATCTTAACCCTATTGTAAAGAATGACATGTAATTATTATCCTCCCCCATTAATCTGATCCTCTTTACTTGTACTACCTTTTCATACTCTCTTGTATATACCCTCCTTGTATTTCTTTACCTAGTACTATTTTATCTATCACTCCCGCCATGTATTATTCTCTTACTATTATCATGTTGTTAGATTGTACTGTTTTTATATTATTTTTTATCACTTCCCCTATTTATTTTCACCTATTGCTATTTTCTTTGATCGTTTCTATATTACACTTAAACCAAATAACGCCCAATCTATTCGTTCCTGTTCTATTTTATTCCTCCTTCTGTTCATCTCTAACCCCTTCAGTATATCCCATTGCGCGTTTTCATGTTTATTCTAGTTACTATTTAACGATTTTATACACCTTCAGAAACTTACGTGGGGATTAAAATAGTGAAGACTGGCCACTAATCTTTTCACCTCCATAGACCCTTTCTAATTCAAATAAAATCGTCTAATCATACCCAAAAATCAGGGAGAAAATGTGTTGGAGTATTGAAGAATTTAACCAGTAATTTTCTTGATCCTTTGTAACTTAGACGTGTAGCAAATACCACTTAATTTACTCATTTCTATTCCCTATTACCTTTCTCATCCTTTATAGAGATTCACTAGCACTATTTTCCTCTATCATTCCAAAATAACAAGTACTAAATATCTATTCCCATTCTTATTTCCTTTCCATACACATCTTAGACAACACAACCTCCACTTTTTTTTTTTTTTTTTTTTTTTTGTTTTACGTCCGGTTCCCCTATTATAGTAGGGCTAGGACGGTGCCTCCTGACAGAGGAGTCAGGAGGACTTCAGTTTTGGCATTTGGGAACCGTTACCCCGAGTGGATGCCCTTCCTAACCTCGGACCGTGGCCAGGATTCGAACCCGTGCGCTTGAGAACCCTGGGGCTCGCAAAGCGCGCGCGGTCCCACTGCACCACGGCGGCCCCACAACACAACCTCCACTATCCTTCCTAAATCAGTTTTATTTCACACTTACGTACCACACAATAATTAGCAACAAATAGCACGTGTCTAATAACAAAAGAACACTCCAACCTATTAATTAGATAGATAATAGGGAAGAATCGATAGATAAAGCTTTTGGATAGACACGGAGACTGAGAGGCGGGGAGAAGCAGGGCAGGTGTGTTGGCAAGCTCTCCACACACCTGCAAAAGGCCCCTCACCTTGCTTTGCTCCTTTTTTTGTGCTTCCATAACCCGGCAGGTGAGAGGAGGGAACGGAGCTGGCTGGGCTTGGCGTGGGAGGCGCTTGGGGAGGCTTGGGGAGACTGGGGGAGACGGCAGGTGAAGATGATGCTGGGGAGGATGAGATGTCGGAGAGAGAGAGAGAGAGAGAGAGAGAGAGAGAGAGAGAGAGAGAGAGAGAGAGAGAGAGAGAGAGAGAGAGAGAGAGAGAGAGAGAGAGAGAGAGAGAGAGAGAGAGAGAGAGAGAGAGAGACCTAGCGAACTTAGATAAATAACTAAAGTAAATAATTAAAACACAAGATGCGAAATCAAACAAGTGAAGGTGAGTAAAGACAAGACAGTGTTTCCCTCTGGTGGTGAAAATGAAAGGGAGTGGAGGCGAGAAAGTGGCGGTGTGGTGTGGGACGCAGACGAAGGTGTAGGGGCAGGTGAAAGTGGAACCCGAGAGCAGGTGAGGGAGGCGCCGAGGAAGGTGTGTGGCAGGGACGCAGGTGAGGCTGAGGGATGTGCAGGTGAGTGGGGTGTGTGGATATTAATTAGTTGCAAACGGTAAAGGAAAAATATATACAACGCAAATAAGAAAGCGTTGAAGGATACTAGGAATAATGATATCAAAGACTAGATGAGAATATACAGACTCTTAATGTATATTCAAAGTTCTCCACGTGTTTTTTTTTTTAATATCCGATAAGTTTAGCTAATATTCGTGTTCTTCTTTATAAATTCCAACACTCATTTTTTTTGTTTCTAACCTAACCTAACCTAATCCAGTTTGTAAAGATTAAGCCAAATCAAGTAACAAGGACTTAATATTCCAGAGCAGAAGTAAGGAAACGAAACAATAAAACAAGAATAAAGCATAAAAGAGGAAGAAAATAAGAAGAAAAAAAAGACGACTGAAGGCCAAGAATAATGTGACCTTTAGACACACAGGGAAGAGATTTAATGAACTAGGAGAGCGGGATAACCAGTCATGATTTACATACAAAAAAAGGAATAACAACTTAAGCGGCAGATTTATGCAAGTAACCAACGCGATGGAGCACAAATTCTCCCTCGCTCAGATAGTTCCCAGCACTCCCTTGCAGACAAGTCACTCCTACCTAGAGCCCACAGCATCTATGGGCACTCGGTTAACGAAGACTGCTAAATAAGGCGCGAGTTTACGATTCAAGCTATTTGGGCGGCAGACGGAACCCTTAGTAGCGCGAGGGTGGTTTTAATGCGCTGTGGTCTGATGCGAAGGGTGTCTGGCAGGCTGAGAGGCGCTCCAGGTTGGCTGTCGGTCGGTCGCCACCTGTCGCTGGACCGCGGCGTCTCAAAAGAAAACGGAATCCAGGGCCCAGGTAGAGTGTCTTGAGGAGACATTGGATCCCTGACACCTCTAGACACTGGCGGCAGCAGAGAGGCAGGAGGGAAGGGAAAGATGCTCACGAGAGAGGAGGAACGGTGAGAGAGGTGATGCGACTAAGAGCTGGGAGAGAAGAGGAATGTGATGGGACGGTCTCGATAAAAGTGGAAAATGAGAGGAGGATGTATGGAAAAAACAGAAGGGAATGAGAGGTAAGAAGAGAGATGAGAAAGAAGTTACGAGAAATCACGATAAAACCAAGGAGAGAAAGAGAAGATATAGAGAGAGAGTGAAAAATTGATAAGAATAAATACAAAGGTAAAAAAAAGAGTAACAAAGGGAAAGAGAGGAAGACCAGGGAAAACTTAAATGAAAAATGAAGCACAGGAGTAAAAAAAAATGTGTGTCACCAAAAGAGACGAAACAAACCATGAAGACACGAAGACGAACACACAGATTTAGAAAGTACTTAAGAAATGACACTCAAGACACATAACAAAACCTTCATACTTGTCTGAACACTTCATGAGATAAATTATGATAGATAAACAAGACGTGCTTTGAATTATACAATTAAACAGTTATGACACCAATGAAGGAGAGGTGGAGAGGGACAGGCAGGCAGAGATTAATGAAGATAAGTAAGTTTAGAGCAGAAGAATTAAAAATACACACACACACACACACACACACACACACACACACACACACACACACACACACACGAGCCATCATTGCTGTAAACAAAAATCCAACAAGTAAAAACTTCATTTGACTTTTTTTTCTTCATCATCATTTAACTTCTTGCTCGCTACGCAACACAAAAACAAGAGAAACTACAACACTCCGAGAAAAACAAGACTATTCCTTATATTTTGCAATGTAAACTGTAAAAAAAAAAAGAAAAAAAAATGATAGAAGCAAAAACAAGGATGCAATAGATAATAGATTAGTTACTCTTTTCTTTTTTGTCCCGAGCAAATTAACAGGTGTACGAACTAAACTTTAGAGAGAGAGAGAGAGAGAGAGAGAGAGAGAGAGAGAGAGAGAGAGAGAGAGAGAGAGAGAGAGAGAGAGAGAATAGTGTAAAGATTGAATCCTGATATTAAACCAGAGAAGAACTGTAAACTAGAGACATCTAACACACACACACACACACACACACACACACACACACACACACACACACACACACACACACACACACGTTGCACATGGCGTACAGAATCAATACCAAGGTAAAGCAATCGATAACCAGGTAAAAGGGTGATACAAATCGCGAATGTCAACGTCAATCACACACACACACACACACACACACACACACACACACACACACACACACACACACACACACACACACACACACACACGTAAGGTCAGAGAACCACCTGCTTAAGCTTCCAGGAAATGCCAGCTCTCCCTCCCTCTCCCTCTCTCTCTCTCTCTCTCTCTCTCTCTCTCTCTCTCTCTCTCTCTCTCTCTCTTTGAATCCATTATTCTTAAAACCTCTTTAAATCTGGTATTGTTTTCATTATCAAGACATCAATTTTTGCTCTAATCACCTTCACATGTTTGTATTAAGTTCTTGAGTGTTGGTAATTCTTCTGGTTCTACATCATCTCAAGTTATTAATATCTTGTCTTTACTTAATGTTTTCTAAGTAATGACGTGAGTTTACTTAGTAGTTGCCTATTGCACTGCAAGGGTTACTATCACTTCTGTTTGAATAGTGGTTAGCTCTTACAAGCAAATCAAGGTAGGTATGTGTGTATGTGTGTTTCCACCTTCAACACTGTCAAGTTGTAAGAAATGCTTGATTCTTTTACCACCTCAAATTCAATCAGTTTTTATCTCAAGTTTAGATGGAAGTGACGCACCTTCTGAATGTGAGCTCTAAGCCATCCAAACCTATCTCAGTCTCCTTCATGGAAAATACTCATAAATGACATCTAATTCCATAAAATCCTTGATACAATTTTCGTTCAAATCTCGCCAATTTAAAATTCTCGGCACGCTCCACTTCTTGCAGACTCATGAACGAAAATCTAAGTCGATATCTTGCAATTTATTCGACCCAGGCTTCCCCGATGCCTTATAAAATCTGCAGTCTTTTATACCCCAATGATTCCCAGAAGGCAGCACGTCCTCAGAATCCTAAGCGGAACGTATGAGATGCGATAACTTCGGTATAATAGCTTGGTTCTCTATAAAAGCCTCTCACTCTAAATTGACCAAAGTATCATTAAACCTGAGCGACAAAAATTATCTGACAAAAGCATCTTATCTCCAATTTTTTTTTCACTTCCATTTTCTATTTATTTTTTGCCATCAAATCTCTTCAGAAAAATACGCTCAAATTTTGGGTACTACAAAGTTTCATCAAGTGCTCCCTCCCTGTAACCGCGAACTTTTAGAGACAAAATTGACAAACAAGAAAATGAATTCAGAATCATCAGTAAATCTCTAAGAAAAATTAAATAAAATCGTCAAAATCTGCAGAAAAAAAAAACACAGTAACAATTTCTACCCATGACAAACTCGCGGAACAAAAACACACACACACACACACACACACACACACACACACACACACACACACACACACAAACAAACACCAATAACATTAAAAAAAAAGAAAAACCCAGAACAAAGACACAACCAGTTAATTACCCATAACTCTAAACAAACCCCAACAAACACACAAAACACAAACACATAAAAAAACAGGCCCATAAACACATCAAAGCTCACAAAAACAACCAGAACACCCAAAAACAACAACACCAACCTAGTCACAATTTTCAAGAGTAAGCGATGCAACAAGTCAGCCTGGCGGATTCAAGGTAAGCACTCTGGTCTCCTTGGGGCAAATCAGTAAGTCAGTAGGTCAGTAGCGTGTGTCTGGAGGGAGGGAGGTGAGGAGGGAGCAGGAGGGAGGTAGGAAAACTGCTTGCACTCCCTCCCCCTCATGTGTTTGCCTCGAGGACTGGCAGGACGAGGTATGAGAGGCATCCAGCGTAGAGGGAGAGGGACAGGGAGAGGAAGAGGGAGAGGGAGAGGGAGAGGAGGGGCAAAGGAGGAGCTCTAGTCAGATTTCAGAGAGAGAGAGAGAGAGAGAGAGAGAGAGAGAGAGAGAGAGAGAGAGAGAGAGAGAGAGAGAGAGAGAGAGAGAGAGAGAGAGAGAGAGAGAATTTGCAAACGTTTCATTAATTAGTCACAAACTATCTCAGACATTCCTTTTTCCAAATACTTTCTTTCATCTCACAAATTAGAAGTCATTAGCTAGAATTAATTGGCAGTAGTAGTAGTAGTAGTAGTAGTAGTAGTAGTAGTAGTAGTAGTAGTAGTAGTAGTAGTAGTAGTAGCAGTAGACAAAGGAAAAAGAGAAGTGATCATATGAGAAGGGGAGGAGTGAAGAAGAGAAGGTGTAGTAATAGTAGTAGTAGTTGTAACAGTAGAAGGAGGAAAAAGGAGAAGGCGAAGATGATGAGAGGTCGTAGTAGCAGTAGCAGCAGTAGTAGTAGTAGTAGTAGTAATAGTAGCAGTAGTAGCAACAGCAGTAGTAGTAAGAGGAAGAGGAAAAGGAGATGCAGAAGAGAAGAAATAATAGTAATAACAGAAGGAAAGGGGAGGTGAAGAAGATGAGGAGGAGAAGGAGGAGAAGGGGGAGAGAGAGAATAGGAGTAGTAGTAGTAGTAGTAGTAGTAGTAGTAGTAGTAGTAGTAGTAGTAGTAGTAGTAAGAAGAGGAGTGGGAGAAGGAGGAAGGGGAGAGGTAGGAGGCGGCGGCAAGGGCGAGGGGGAGGCAGGCAGACGGTGGACGGAGAGTAACAGGTGCGGTGCGGAGTCAACTTTTAATTCGGCCCGAGAGGGTTCACTGGGCGACTGAGATTGCGACCCGTGTGCGTCTGGGGCCGTGTGTACCTGTGTCCCTGAAGCCTGGCGAGCGTGGCGGCCAGCACTCTGGACCACCACAGCCCTATGCTCTCTCACCTGAAGCATCACACCTTTACTGGAGCATTCATACGAGATACTAACACTGTATATTTGACAGTGTGTGTGTGTGTGTGTGTGTGTGTGTGTGTGTGTGTGTGTGTGTGTGTGTTTGTGTGCGCGAGCTGGAGAGGTAGGAGGGGGAGCGCGTGTGTGTGTGTGTACGTACATGTATGTGTGTGTGTGTGTGTGTGTGTGTGTGTGTGTGTGTGTGTGTGTGAGCCGTCTCGCTCTTCACCTGCCGTCCAGAGACCCGCCTCCGGGCACCACTGTCATGCGCACACACAACCCCGCTACCTCGAACCACACTCCCCTATGCCCCATTTCAAGACATGAGCCTACTTCACCCATGGCAAAAGATTTCTAAGGCCCGTGTGGAGGCGCAGGAGAAAGGGCGTAGCGCTGGGATGACGGGAAGATGTGGCAAGTGGAGTTTTAATGTGGAGGTGGAGTCGCATTTCAGAGCTGAAGGTGGTAGTCGGTGGTCATATGCTGCACAGATTGAACCTTCGGGCTAGCAGGTCCCTCCTCCTCCTCCTCCTCCTCCTCCTCCTCCTCCTCTTCTCTCCCTCCTTTCTCCTTCTTCTCCTCCTTGTTCTCCTCCTCCTTTTATTCCTCGCTCCTTCGTTATTTGTTACCTCAGCCACGTTCCCTTGCACAAGTCTCGTTTGCTTGTTGGTGATGGAGGAGGTGAGGCCCTGGTTGTGGTGGGGGGGGGACAGTTGTGGTGGTGGTGGTGTAAAGAAAATTGATCTAACATTCATATGAGCAGTAAAGAAAAAGTGACATTAAACTCGCTTTAATTCCACATATCTAACCTGATTTATCTCACGTGCATGCTGTCCGGCCTGATTTAATTGGGCGGAGAGAGAGAGAGAGAGAGAGAGAGAGAGAGAGAGAGAGAGAGAGAGAGAGACGTAGTTACATGTGACTTCATTGTTTCCTCCCATTGGAATACTTCAAGTGATGAATTATTGATTACCTGAACTTTCCTGCTTTTCATACTCTCTCTCTCTCTCTCTCTCTCTCTCTCTGTGTCCTTTTCCTGTCTCTTCATCTATTTATCCCTTCTCCCTTTCTTCCAGCAGCAACCTACTTTCTCTTCTTCCCTCCCTCCTCCCCTTCTTCTCTCCCTCCTCCCCTCCTTCTCTCCCTCCCTTTCTCTCTCCTCTCCTTCCCAGCAACCCTCAGCTTGGTAACTGTTGTTGCTTTCTTGCGTCATCCTCGATCGTTTTCTTCACTCTCTTCATCCTTTTGTCAAATTCACTTCCATCATTACCATCTACGTTTTCTTTTTCTTTTTTTTTTATTTTCGGTTTGATTTATGGAAGGAATTCTATTTGTAGTTTTCTGTTTTCTTTTTATTCATTTCTTCCTTTTTAATTTCTTGATTCGTTTTCATTTTTTTTTCTTGGTTGAAGTTTTGTTGTATTTTTTTTCTTTTGTCCAATGCTTTGATAGTTCACTTCTACGTGTCTGTCTCTACCTCTCTGTCTGTCTGTCTGTCTGTCTGTCTCTCAGTCTGTCTGTCTGTTTGCTTCCTTGTCTGTCCGTCTGTCTATTTGTTTACAATAAATTATTTGATTGTTAATATATCAGTCTGTTTTACCGTCGCTGTTTACCTATTTGTTATATGCCTGTTTGTTTTGTCTCTCTCTCTCTCTCTCTCTCTCTCTCTCTCTCTCTCTCTCTCTCTCTCTCTCTCTCGCCACCTGTCGGCCCACCACACGGCAGATAAAGTGAAAAGGAATGTAAGAGGTGGAGCAATTATAAGATTATTTCCCTCCTTTCACCTTTCGTTCCTTTAATTAACAACTCCAGGTAAGCTCTCCTCGTTTCCCTCCACTACTGTGCACGGAACATTGGTCGGTCACGCAACGAGGCAGGTGAGAAAAGGTGGAAAGTACGGGTGAGGAAAGGGTAAGAGTAACAAGAGGTGGAAAAGGAGATAAGGTATGTAATGGCAGGCGAAGGAAAGTGAGAGTAAGGGAAAGAATAAGGGAAAAGTAACAGAGGTGATTAAGGAAGGAAATGGTGATGAATTAGCTTTAGATGGGTTAGGTTTGATTAAGTTAGGTTAGGTTAAATTAGGTTAGGTTAGGTTAAGTTAGGTTAGGTTAAGTTAGGATAAAGTTAGGATAAGTTAGATTAAGTTAGAGCAAAGTAACAGGTAGTGATAAATATAAGCAAAATAGGGAAAAAGAAGTGATAAAACTGATGACATAAAGAAAGATGGATGGCGTTAGTAAGGAATGAATGAGTGTGCAGTGTAGATGAAGCAAGTGAAGAGAAAAATAATATAATAAAAAAAAACATGTATATAGAAAAAAAAAATAAACAATATTCTTAGGTTGACTAATACAAAAAAGTGAGATATTTTGTTTCCTACCACTAATCTATTTGTTTCCTCTTCCTCTACACGTAAATAAAGAGGGAATGAGAAAGTCAACATTGCCACGCTGAAAAAAGTTAAGTTTACAAAAAAATACAAGGGAAAGAAGAGTAAAGTTAATGACAATCTCTCTCTCTCTCTCTCTCTCTCTCTCTCTCTCTCTCTCTCTCTCCGTGGCTAAGCATGAGGCAATAGAGGGTCACGGGTCTAACCATCTCACCTTCACGTTAATTGTCTCTCCTTAGCCTTCCCTACACCTCACCTGGCCAGAGAGAGAGAGAGAGAGAGAGAGAGAGAGAGAGAGAGAGAGAGAGAGAGAGAGAGAGAGAGAGAGAGAGAGAGAGAGAGAGAGAGAGAGAGAGAGAGAGAGAGAGAGAGAGAGAGAGAGAGAGAGAGAGAGAGAGAGAGAGAGAGAGAGAGAGAGAGAGAGAGAGAGAGAGAGAGAGAGAGAGAGAGAGAGAGAGAGAGATTTTAACATTCATTTGCACTTGAAATCATTTTATTGCACTTAGACACAAAGAAACATCAGATATCAGTAACACACACACACACACACACACACACACACACACACACACACACACACACACACACACACACACACACACACACACAAAGAGAGGAGTGGCGATAATTAGCGAATTTTGGTGGAATTTGAGAGAGAATCTTGAGGCAGCTGGCGGCCACCCACTGACCCAGATTTTATTTACTACCCAAGCTCACGGAGAGGAAGAGGGAGTGGGAGGGAAGGAGTGGACGAGGTTGGGGGAGCGGGAGGCGGGCAGGAGAGGAGCAGACACAAAAATAACTCCCCTGTGTTGGCCATCTGGCTATCACACGGGCCACAGTTAATGAAGGGAAAGTGATTAGTTTTACACCGTATAATGACAGTAAGAAATTGTAATTAAGGAAGATAATATTCCCGGCCACAGACGCAATGAAGGCAGAGCAACGCAGAGACCAATACCTGTGATGGAATTTCAAGTTATAGAAGTGCACACAACTAATTAATAATACTACGAAAATTGCAGTTACTATTTTTTTTTCTAATGCCTACTTGTGATGAAATACCTGTGATGAAATAGCTGTGATGAAATACCTGTGTTGATATACCTGTGATGAAATAGCTGTGATGAAATACCTATGTTGAAATTTAAAGTAAGAAGCACAACACTAACTCTTATGACGAAAACTGGAATTACAAATATACCAGTATTAATATTAATCAAAACCTGATAAAAACCTGATTTACAACAGCAATACTAATCGATATCTGGTCATAATAAAGAATAAAAAAACTCGTCAAAGCCACAATACAGATCAAATCCTTCTTTTAACTCAACTCAAATTCACGTAAGACAAAAAATATAACTCAATATCTCAAGGAAAGTCATCCATAAATACCCAAATAATATATAAAACAATAAAAGAACAATATACAAACCAATTTATCCCTTAGATCGGTCACCACAAACCTCTACCTGCCTAGTCTACACCTCCCTGCCCTTCCTTTACCTCATCCTCTGCTTCCCTCCTTCCCTCCTTCCCTCCCTCCCTAATGATCTTCACTAATCACCTGTACAGCATCCAGGGATCGAGTGGTAATTAGCCTGTTCCCTTTTGCACAGGTAATCACGGAAGGAGACTCTTAAAAAGGTAATATTCGCCTGAAATTCCAAAGTCTTCACCTGAGGGCTCGCGGAGGTCAAGAGGCTCAGGCTGTATATTCCCACCGGTGTTCATTTGCGTCAGAGCGAGGAGATCAGAGGGCGTGAGAGATAGAGAGCGGCAGGCAGGTGTATGGGGATGGGAAGGCCGAAGACAGCAGGATAAGAAGGGTAGAGGGAAGGTACAGTACAGAAGAATGAGAGGAAAATAAGTGAAGTTACAGAGAATAAAGATGATATAGAGAGCGGCAGGCAGGTGTATGGAGAAGGGAAGGCCAAAGACAGGATTAGACAGAGGAAAGACAGAGTACAGAAGAATGAGAGGAAAATAAGTGAAGTTACAGAGAATAAAGGCGATATAGAGAATGACAGGTATAGTGTAAAGAGGAGAGAAGGCAGAAGTTAGTGGATAAGAAAGGTAGAGGAAAGGATAAGGAAGGTGGAGACAAAGCAGAGTACAATAAGAACCAAGATAGAAAAGATGAAATGATCAAAAGAAAGTGTGAGAGACAGAGAGCGAAAGACTCATGTAGAGAGACGAAAAGAAAGACAGTAATATAGGAAAGGTAGGGAGTAGTGTAATAAAAGAGGAACTAGTAGAATAAGTGACGTTAGAACAAAATGAGGTAAAAAAATAAAGATTAACGCAGGAGAGAAGACCAAAGAGGAGAAATCGAGTCTGATATATAACCAGTACTAACAGATTTGAATAGAATGATTTACACGAAGAATGAAGCAGAAAAGAGTGCAATATGAGGCAGAGAATAACAACATTTTAGTAGAAAGACTCCTAGAAATAGCAGAGAAGTAGAAGAATGAAATACAAACGAAAAATGAAGCAGAAAAAAAGCCACAAAAAGCAAGCAAGGAGAAAAAGAGACAAATCCACTGCTAGAAAATTAAAAGAAAGAAAATAAAAAACAGCAGGATGAAACACAAAAGCTCCAAAAACGCAAACGAAAAATGAAATAGAAAAAAAGCCACAAACAGCAAGTAAAGAGAAAAGAAACAAATCCACTGGTAGAAAATTAAAAGAAAGACAAAAAAAAAAAAAAAAAAAAAAGCAGGATGAATCAGAAAGTCTCCCAAAACACAGCATATGGACGAGTAAAGCATCAACAGCACACAAAAGAGCATCAGGACAGCACAACCAGCAAGCCACATCCCAATCAGCAGGTGGAGAGCAGACGCAGAGTCCAGCAGTAGAACGTAAGACAAAGACCAGCAGATGGAGAGGTAAAAAAACAGCAGAATATGACATAAGCAGAATATACGAGTTAGGAGGCTAGCAGGCAGGTGTCCGGCAAAAATGAAGAGGCCGAAGACAGCTGCGGAGTGTGCGAAGCTGTGCTGGTGCAGAATGCCAGACGAAGACCAGGACATGAGGAGGAAAAAATGCAGCAAAACAGGACAAAGAAATTTGGAGAATAGGAAAAGGAATACGGCCTACAAAACTGAGATTGGAAGAATATGAAAAATAGAACCAAACTATGAGGCATGAGGAATGTGAGATAACAGAGAATGTGAGAAAACATAAAATATGACAAGGGAAGTAGACAATACACGAATGTGAAAAAAAATAAGAATCTGAGGTTGGTAGAGGAAAGAGGTGAGAATATGAAAAAAAAATAAAATAAACTGTGAAGCAAAGACAGAAAATATGAGAATATCAATAAAAACAAGAGAAGACGAAAAATGTGAGAATATGAAAAGGAGAAAAGTAAAGAGATATTAAGCAGAGAGTATTGGAAACTAAAAAATAACACTTAAGACATCTGAAGAACTTGAATTATGGAAAAAAGAACTAATTATAGACAAGAAATAATCAGATATCAAGTAAAATGTTCATTGTTTGTACGCTTCACGAAAGGTACACAAATGGGTGCAAGATTATGAGAAGCGGAAGGTATTCATGAGCTGAGACTGACGCTAACTTGCAAGTCACGCAATTTCAACAGCAAAATGGGGGAAAAATTAATAAATCCAACAGAATAAAAACCACAGACAACAGGCAAGCAATAAATATAAGGACATAAATATAGTTAAATTGACCAAGTTTTGAATTACGCATCTCATATATCAAGAAACTGGTTACGGAGTTATAGAGAAAGTAAGAGAGAACTGAAGAAAGAGCTATGGGTAAGGAAACAAATAATGCAACCATGAACAAACACAGCACAACACAATCTCAGCAAACGATGTACTGTACATACAAAATAATAATGAGGCAGTGAACGGAATGTTGTGGAGGAATGATAAAGGACAAACTAACTCAACAAAAACATCAATCTGCACAATTCAAGAAAAAAAAACTAAAATAATAAACCAAAAAATCCAGTTTTACTCATGAACATAACAGAACAGGCGGCGAGGAGTGGGAAGCAGGGCAGCAGGGCAGGAGGGAAGCAGGGAGGCAAGGAGGCAGGGACGCATGAGGCTAAATCTCAACGCTGATGTAAGAACACAGACGCCAAACAAGGCAAGGGGGACAGAGGTGCGCGGAGAGGGACACGTTACAAGACGATGCATAAGGGCGACAGACGGCGAGGTACAGGTTACAAGGACACCGCGCGGTACAGGCCAGCAGGACACTGGACGGTACACGGCTGTAGGCAGAGCGGCAGGTGCCAAGCGAGCCGGACACGAGTCAGACGCGCCCAAACGTTCCACTCGCTTCAGACACTTTTCACAATCATCGAAAAACTGCCTCTCACGCTCTCCCCTGCTTGCCTTTCTCACTGGCCACCCCTGCACCCCCTGGCGAACCCTCCCTGGTGTACCCTGCTAAGAGAACAGGGTGGTAGGGGCACGGGTGTGGGCGCCAGGGCGTGGGTGGCGTGGCAGGGCTGGGTCGGCGGAGAGGGCGTCATCCGGCCAACAAGTGAGCGCCGAGCAGAGATTTCACTCGTCCGAAGGCAACGAAATCCTAGCCACCTTGAACGTCTCGGGTATTTTAGGCGGGAAGTCGCGGGTTTCGTGCTCGCCAATGACGGGAAAATCTATACGGAGGAGAATAATTAGGTAATAAAGCACTTCCCGCGCTTCCCGCCACACACGCTCTGAGAAAACACTTGTAGGAAGGTAAGATAGATTGCTGATAACTTAAGACTGAATTTCAAGGTGTTACGAGCCGTGATTCCCCACAAGGACTTAAAACCTGGAACTCCTGTCTATCTCCAAGCGTTTAACTCCTCCACTCATAGAAAAAGTAACTAAAAAAAGAAAACTCCATCCAGTCTCTTAATTTGCTCCCTCTTAATCTCCAGACCCCTTAGGGTGATGGGGCTTGTCTGGCAGCATGAGGGGGCACTAATAACACCATTCCCGTGTCGCCAATTAACGGATGGTGATACGATCGCCTCCAGGACATGACCCATTAGCACCACGACATCACCATCACTAGAGCTCATACCTGAAAGCATCACCACCTTCACCATCTCCATCACCATCACTTCCATAACCTATAAGTCTACCTACAATCACTATACACTACACATTCCTTCCTTCCCCTCATCACCATCACTATCACCATCACTAACACTTATCATCACCACCAACGACGATCACTTTCATCATCACCATCACCTCCATAACCTAACTCTACCTACAATCACTATACACTACACATTCCTTCCTTCCCCTCATCACCATCACCACAAAGAGACATCATCACCATCCCATACATAGTTAATAGGAAGTCCAGCTGTTCGAATCTACAACAGCAGGACAATTGGAGCAGTGAATGAGCCGGTGAATGAAGCAGGTGAGTGACAGACGCAGGTGAGTGAAGGCAAACTCATGCATTCATTCTCTCCATTGTCCTGTGTGAGTCACGCCCCTGGATATCACTTTGTCTCTTTTTTCTCCCTTTTTTCCCCATTTATTCCCTTTAGTTTCCTATTAGCAATGATCTACGCGACTGTTTTTCTTTCCTTTCCTCTTTTTTTCCTTGTTTTTGTTAGTCATTCACTACACTGGAAAATATTATTGGATTATAACCAGGTTTTATTCACGCTCTCTGCATCCGGAGTAAGGGAGGAGAGGGAGGGAGAGGGAGGGAGGAATGAATAGTGGAGGGAGGACGGGAGGGAGAGAGGAGGAGGGACTAGGGAGAGAATACACGGAAAAGATGCTTATATCATTAAAAGATCTGATAATAATACCATGTAATTAAGTATCTCTCTCTCTCTCTCTCTCTCTCTCTCTCTGGCATGCCCTCGCCACTCGGTCACTCGGTCAGATCCAGGTGAGCGCTGTATCGTCTTACCTATGAAAAATAATTAATCTCCCACGACAAACTCCTATGAGAGAGAGAGAGAGAGAGAGAGAGAGAGAGAGAGAGACGACTGCCTGACTACTTAACTGCCTGCCTGACTGACTGACTGACTGACTGAAACAAAACAATACCTCATGAACACAAACTCAACAAAAAACCCACAAAAAAAACAAGATTACCTCATTTACTGTACACTAAATACCTCCTACCTGTCCCTCCCTTACTCCACCTCACATCCACACACTACTCCTCCCACATCCACTCCCACTCTCACTCCTGAAGGCGGACAAACAGACCACGATAGAAGGCAGCTGTGAGTAGCAAGAACACCCTCTGTGATGTAGCATTTGGGCAGCTGAGGCGGGATTAGCGTTGGGTGACCTGTGCCAAGGAAAAAATGGTAGGGGTATGGTATGCTAATATGGTGAGGCTGCACGGTCGTTAGTTTATGAGAAAGGGATGGTTACGGTAGGGGAAGAGGAGGAGGAGGAGGAGGAGGAGGAGTAGGAGAGAGAGAGAGACGGATGAATTAAAGAGAGTAACAAAGAGAAAGGAAAAGATAAAAGGGAAGACGAGAGAAGATATTAGACCAACGACAACACAATAAAGAACTGAATTAAAGGGAGAGGAAGAGAAATGAATCAACACAACACAGAATGAAATAAATAACAAGGACACGTGAGTAAATGAGATATGGCAATAGAGAATTAAAAGAGAAAGATGAAAATCAAGAGAATTAAAGGGTAAAGCAATGGGGAGAGAGAGAGAGAGAGAGAGAGAGTTTAGGGAGTAAGAGGAGATGAGGGGTGAGGAGGAAGAGATGGAGAGGTGAGGAGAGAGAGGCATCCACTGGGCGGCCGGCAGGTGACATGCGCTGGTTGAGGGCCTCGCTACACACCTGCCCCGGCCTTGTCCCCTCCACCTCCTCCTCCTCCTCCTCCTCCTCCTCCTCTCTCTCTCTCTCTCTCTCTCTCTCTCTCTCTCTCTCTCTCTGTTGCTTTGTAGATACGATGCTTGTTACTACTACTACTACTACTACTACTACTACTACTACTACTACTACTACTACTACTACTACTACTACTACTACTACTACTACTGATATTACGATGTATATTAGCAAATTAACTGTTACAATAGTTAAATATACCAATACTATAACAACATTACCAACAACTACTACTACTACTACTACTACTACTACTACTACTACTACTACTACTGCTACTACTATAACTACTACTACTACAACAACAACAACAATAACAGCAACTACTACTACTACTACTACTACTACTACTACTACTACTACTACTGCTGTTCCTACCACTACTACTACTATTGCTACTACTACTACTACTACTACTACTACTACTACTACTACTACTACTACTACTACTACTACTACTACTACTACTACTACTACCACCACCACTACAACTGCTAATATCCTTTCTAACCAATCCTCACAAAAAAGAAGAGAAAAATCAATAAAAATTTACTTATATAGCCAATTACATAGGCAGCGATCTCTCCCCCCCTCTCTCTCTCTCTCTCTCTCTCTCTCTCTCTCTCTCTCTCTCTCTCTCTCTCTCTCTCTCTCTCTCTCTCTCTCTCTCTCTCTCTCTCTCTCTCTCTCTCTCTCTCTCTCTCTCTCTCTCTCTCTCTCTCTCTCTCTCTCTCTCTCTCTCTCTCTCTCTCTCTCTCTCTCTCTCTCTCTCTCTCTCTCTCTCTCTCTCTCTCTCTCTCTCTCTCTCTCTCTCTCTCTCTCTCTCTCTCTCCCTTAGAGACACACCTGCTCACGTGTTCTGTACCTGCATCACCAACACCACACCTGTGAAAATACGAGAGGGTGAAACGAACGCACGTACTAAAGATTCAAGAGAGAGAGAGAGAGAGAGAGAGAGAGAGAGAGAGAGAGAGAGAGAGAGAGAGAGAGAGACTGAGGATGCGGGTAACGTTAGTCCACTGAGCAGTAGTGCGACAGAGACAAGGAGGAAGATGAGGAGGAGGAAGAGGAGGGTGCCTACAAGAAGAGGAGGAGGAAAACCCGGATAGTGGCAGCGGCTAGTCAGGCTTCCCCATCCCCTCCCCTTGCCTTCCCTTCAGTTGAGTTCCGGGATCTGTGATGCTTCCGGATCACAAAAGCCAAACCGGAGACGCCAACTCGCGAAATTCAACCAAGGAAAGGGAAATGAAGGGGTGAGATTGGAAGGAAGTGAAGGGAGAGGGAGAGGAAAGAGAGAGGACGGAGGTAGAAGAGGGAGAGAGAGTGAGGGGTTGAAAGAGCGAGATTTTTAAAAGAAGTGATATTGTTAGTTGTAGGAAAATGAGGAAAGGAGAGAGAGAGTTAATCCCTTCAGTACCATGACGCGTTTTCGTAATCCTTTGCTTACTGCTTGGTGATTTTATACAGCTTCAGAAACTTATGTGGTGATTAACCTAGTGAATAATCTGGCCATGAATCTTCTGACCTCCATAGACAGTTCATAATGTCAATAAAAGTAATCACACCCAAAACTCATGGTGAAAATGCGTTCCAATACTGAATGGGTTAAGAGAAGAGGTTGGAAAGATGAATTTTTAAAGTAGTTGGAGTAATTCTGGTGAAGAAAAGAAGGGGGTGGAGAGGAAACGGAAGAAGGAAAGAGAGAAGAGAGGAAGAGAAGCAGGATAGAGAAGGAAAATGAAAGGGAGATATTTACAAAGGAGTTTGGAGTGACTGTCTGGGTGTGTTTATGAAAGTGATGAAAGGGAAAGTGAAAAAGTGAAATGATTGAGAAAATGACGTGGTTTTGTGTCTGTGAATGTAAGTGGTGAAGAAGAAAGTGATAAAGGTGATTGTACAGTGAAGAAGGACCTGATAATAGTGGTTGATGACAGATATATAATGAAATAAATTAATAATAGATGAATAAAGTATAAGCATATAGCAAAAAAAAAAAAATGAATAGGAAAATGAATAAGTAACGCAATCCTGATAATTTAGTATATAAAGATAATGATCATAATTATAAGTTCACTATTATCACTACTACAGTCATTAGCATCATTATTGTTATTATTATCATCATTGCTTAAACTTCCCTTGAACACATCTCATCTATATACTACACATGATAAAAGACTTTTCACTGATAT
>NC_059274.1:632500-635000 GCF_017591435.1 Portunus trituberculatus
TTTCAGTTATTGAATCGTATTTCTCTTAATTTTCCTTTTTCTCCTTCTCATTCTACTTTTATCATGGTTTCTAGTATCTCACATTTCCCCTTCTCTCTTTCCCCTCCGGCAATTTCCCTTCTCCCCTCCCTCTGCATCGGCTGGAGTGGGGAGGGGTAAAGGGTGGATGGGGGGCGCCACTGCCTCGCCGACACCGCCCGCTATTGAGCGATGGTTGGCGACTGGCGCAGGAAACAGGTGAACTTTGCCCACCTTACCTGTACACACCACCTGCTCCTGTTCCACCACCACCACCAACACCACCACCACCACCACCGAAACCTCAAAACTCGACCCCCATCACTGTTACCCATAAATTTCAGTCTAAAACTACAGGTTAAAGGCCTATTAATGGGGAAAGGTAAGGATATCCAGGTAAGAACGCAAGGCCTACAGGTGATATAATTCGTGGTCGGTGGTACTCGTAACAGAGGCAGGCGGTCAGGTGGCGGAGAAACAGAGGCAGTAATTGGGCGAGCAGGTTGCAGCGGTCACGGCCCATGAGGAATTACTGTGTCGGAGTCAGAAGGGTGTTCGGACATGGCTCAGAAAGTTTTATTTATTGCCTTTGTTAATTTCTACCTTTTTTTTTTCCCGTACCGTCACGCAGGAGCACCCGTCCCTCTCTAGACAAGCTACTCCCTCAATGTGTTCTATGTGAGTGAATGGCGTCTTGATGTAAGGCGATACTACTCCTGGTTCTCTCCTTCGCACTTTCCGGAGACACAAAGAGCCCCTTGGTCCGTTGTCCCTTGCAAAGCACCTCCATCAATAATAAATCAGGTAGTCCAAGTGTGTGAGATTCTGCATTCAGGGGGTGATGAGAGGTTTGGTGCCTCTTGAGTTACTACTTCGTGTTCGAAAATATTCTTATTCTTACTAGGACTGTTTTTCAAAAGGCGAAACGGATTAGTATTTGGATTTACAGATATAATCATTTTTACATTGGTGACACAGATTTCTTGCTGTCAGAATATCACTTGAATCGCGACAACATAATTAGTACCTACCAGAGTTATTTGAAGTTGAGATGAAGAGTTAAATCGTTTCAAAATATTGCCCGGTGTGAAACTGAACCTTGTGACTTTCCGAAGCTGTGCAGCATTACTCATAGATTCCGTTTTCTTCATGATACAAGTGCGGTTTGCGGACACCCTTCATGGCAACCAGACAGCACAGCTCCACCTACCACGCCACCAACGCCACCGCCTCCCTGGACAGCAACAAAGGCGGTGCGTGCTGCGCGTCACGACCTAAACAGCCTGTCAACACCCGCCCTGTGGCCTTGAGTCGCTACAGGCACGCGTCAGGAGTGTGGAGGCTCAGGGCTGTGGTGGACCCTGACGCCTGCCACGCCTGTAACTACCTCGCACTTCCCTCGCGCTGGAACGAAAAGCAAAACTAACCAGCAGGTCTTCAATTACCTACAGCCACTACGCGGTACTCCCTTGCACCAACGTTCACCTCTTACAGATATTGTCTTTCCTCTTATCGTTTCCATCTCTTTTAGGCACGTTCCCCTTTTCCTCCACCACCTACCCACCCACGTACACAAACACACACCAACAATACTTTTCCTCCACCCACCCACCCTTACCACTTCTCCCGCCCCTCCCTTCCCGCCCCCACACACAAAATACCCCTTCGCTAAGCATCACTTCCTCTGGCCGGACAGGAAACGGAGTGAAAAGGAAACCCTGCACGTGTTAGCCTCCTGTTGGCGCGGCAAACTCGACCCTACGCGGCCTGCAGGTAGAGTCCAGGTTGGCCACACGCACTCCCCACCTGCACGCGCTCGCATTTCCTGTCCCCTTCAACTGGACCCCGATAACCTGGTACTCTCTCTCCTAACTCACTCTTTATCACGCTTATCTCTCTTGCCGGGCGCGATAAGGGAGGTGGGTGGAGGCGCGGAAGGGTCAGGAAGGCTTCAGGTGTGTTTGAGGGCGTAGGTGGGCGTGTATGGGCGTGTGGCAGGGTGGGGTAGGGTTGAAGCACGCGGCACGGGTCTTACACCTGATGTTCTTAGTACCACCACGCCCGCCACCCGTCTCTCTCTCTCTCTCTCTCTCTCTCTCTCTCTGGTTGGGCGTGTGGGTGCTGTTTAATGAAAAAAAGGTGAAAAGAGAAAATGAAATAGGAGATGGAAGGAAGGGTGAAGGAAGGGTGAAGGAGGGACGCTGAAGGAGGAAGAAGGGAGAGGAGGGAGAACTAACCTTTTCTCGACGTGAATGACGCAGTTTACTCTCATTTCTCCCTACTTCTACCCCCTTTACCCCCTACTCTCTCTCTCTCTCTCTCTCTCTCTCTCTCTCACCTGCTGCTGATGTCCACCTCCCACCTGCTACTTTTCTCCCTTGTCTCTCCTTCCCTCCCTCCCTCACTCCCTCACTCTCTCTCTCTCTCTCTCTCTCTCTCTCTCTCTCTCTCTCTCTCTCTCTCTCTCTCTCTCTCTCTCTCT
>NC_059274.1:637500-640000 GCF_017591435.1 Portunus trituberculatus
AGAGAGAGAGAGAGAGAGAGAGAGAGAGAGAGAGAGAGAGAGAGAGAGAGAGGATAAAGAGGAGAAAGATAAAGAAAGAATCAGACATGACAAAGAATGATGAAAATAAAGGAAAATACAAAGAAGACGAGGATGGAAAGAGAATAGAAGAGAATAGAGAGAGAAAGGAAGTAAGCATGCATACACAGATAAAGAAAGGAGTATGATAAAAAAAAAAACCGGTAAAAAAGAACAAATGATGAGATAATTGTGACGTAGAGGAGAAGGAACAATAAAAAAAAGAAGAGAGGAGGCAAAGGAAATAATTATGACGTAGAGAAGGAAGAAGAAAAAAAAAAAAAAACAGAAGGTGAAGGGAAACGAAAGGCAAAGAAAGAAGGGTAATGAGAATACCACTTGTTTAATGACCGAAAGCAAAATACGAGTAAAAGATTAATGAACACTGAAAAAGGGAAGAGAGAGAGAGAGAGAGAGAGAGAGAGAGAGAGAGAGAGAGAGAGAGAGAGAGAGAGAGACTGCCTGACTGCCTGACTGAGTGACTGACTGACTGAAACAAAAACAATACCTTATGAATACAAACTCAATAAAAACCCACAAAAAACTAGATTACCTTAGTTACTGCACACTAATTACCTCCTAACTGTCCCTCCTTTACTCCACCTCACATCCACACCCTAGAGAGAGAGAGAGAGAGAGAGAGAGAGAGAGAGAGAGAGAGAGAGAGAGAGAGAGAGAGACGATTAAGTTTATAAAGCAGAAACATAAGAGAATAGATGACGAAACATGGAAGGAATTGAACCATATAAGTATTATTACCTTGAAAAATAGAAAAGTAAGCACAGTTGGTTTATTGCCTTAGTAATTGGTGAGAGAAATAGAAATCACGTGATGTTTAACCCCACTCAGTACAAGTCGGTGGTTCTCATAATCATCCACACCTTTTAAAAGACTCATTTCTTGTACTACCGTCTTGAAACCTTACCTCTTTAGTTCAGCACAAATGGAATTAACATTTTATTATTTTTCAACTGAAGTCCAGACAAAATATTCACTACAGTTATTTAATCCCTTCAGTATTGAGACACATTTTTACCTTGAGATTTGTGTACTAATAGACAATTTCATTAACATTAGGAAGAGTCTATGGAGGTCAGAAGATAAATGGCCACAGTCTTTACTATTCTAATCCCCACAAAAGCTTCTGGAGCCGTTTAAAACCACCAAATAGTAACCAGAGTGAATATGGATACGCGTCATGGTACTCAAGGGTTAATGGTGACACAAGATGACCATGGCGGGGGAAAGGTTTAGAGAAAACCTTACATCACGTCCAAAGGAAAACGGAAAGCGGGAACGTTAAGGAAAATCTAAAAATCACGGAGTAAAAAAAGATACGAGGAGGAATGGAGGGAGGAAGAGGACTGAGGAGGAAGAGAAGGAGGAGGAGGAGGAGGAGGAGGAGGAGGAGGAGGAGAGAGAGAGAGAGAGAGAGAGAGAGAGAGAGAGAGAGAGAGAGAGAGAGAGAGAGAGAGAGAGAGAGAGAGAGAGAGAGAGAGAGAGAGAGAGAGAGAGAGAGAGAGAGAGAGAGAGAGAGATGATGATGATGATGATGATGATGATGATGATGATGATGAAAAGAAGAAGAAAGTGAAGGAGGAGGAGGCGGAGACAGAGGCGGAGGAGGTGGAGGAGGAGGAGAAGGAGAAGGAGGAAGAGGAGGCAGGTCGGGTGGCGAGGCGGGGCAGGGGAGGGCAGCTGTGAGGCACGTGGACAAACTGCTCACTTCCTGGGGCAGAAAACACCCGCCACAGGGCATCAGGACCCGCCCCACCATTCCCCACCCCCGCCCAAACTCGCCCTGCCTCGCCTTGCTCCCGTGCCCCGAAGCTCATCTTTAACTGCCCCTCTGCCGCGTCTTCCCGCCCCGCTACTCCCATCACAGGTAATGTAGTGTGCCCTTAGTATGCAGCTCGTGTTCCGCCTCACCCCCACGCTCGCCCCGCCAAGCCACGCCTCGCGCCAGGGACCTGCTTGCCTTCCTGACCCACTTTTCGCTCTCCTGCACAGCCTTCATTTGTCGCATTGTCCTGTTCTAGCTGTCTCTCTCTGTACTTTGACACCGATTGACTGTTTAGTTCTTTTTGGGGTTCTGTTTTTATATTCTTGGGTTTTATTCTTATATATTTGATGTGTGCTAGTTCGTCTTGTAGTTTTTGGAAGTTTTTGTGGGTATTGTTTAAGTTATATTACTGTTTTATTTGGTTTCATGCACCTTACATTGTGTTAATTAATAATACCAAGTAGAATTGTAAAGTTCAAAAGGTTTATAGGTTCAGTTATTTTAATTGGATGAAAGTTTCTGTGGTCAATAATCTATCTGAATTTGAATTTAAATCTCGTGTTTTTTTTCTCTAAGTTTATCAATTCTAGAGTGAGGTTGAGGTGTCTAGTCATTGAAATTATTGTCCTCGCTACTGCCACCACAACGAATACAAGCTTC
>NC_059274.1:645000-647500 GCF_017591435.1 Portunus trituberculatus
TATGGCTTAGGAGCTAGACTAGTGACCAAGGTAGGAACACAACAGTGGCTGGCGGGTCGCTGACTAGCTGGAGACTAGGCCAGCCCTGGGATGCCCCGGGGCCGACTCCACGAGAATCTGGGGGAGGCGGCAACCACTGCTACTGGTCGGCCTCAGCGGGGCTATCTGGAGACTGCTCCTGCTGAGAGGGCCGGGCGGGGCAGGCAGCCTCGGTGTGTTTGTTGAGCAGCGACATCCTGGAGAAGGTCTTGTGGCAGGTGCTACATGCGTACTTCTTGACGTCAGCGTGGGTCTGGAGGTGGGCCCTCAGGTTGCTGCGGTCCGCGAAACATCGGTCACACTGCGGGCACTGGAAGGGCTTCTCCCCCGTGTGGGTCCTGATGTGTCCCTGCAGCAGCCAGGGGCGCGAGAAAGCCTTGCCGCACAGCTGACACTTGCAGGGCAGGGTGTGCGTGCGGATGTGCATCTTGAGGGCGCCCAGGCTCGTGTACACCTTCTCGCAGTGCTTGCACGCGAACGACTTGGCCCCGAGGGCGGCGCAGTGGAACTGTTTGTGCTTGCTGAGGCCGGAGTAGGTGGAGTACGATTTACCGCAGTCAGTGCACGAGTACCGCGCCTCGCGCCTCTGTCTCGTGGGACCTGCGTCGTCTTCGGACTCTGACGTGGCGGAGGAGCAGGTGGACACGGGGGAGATGAGGGCAGAGGAGTCTGGGTAGAAGTGGAACTGTGGCACTGGACTGGCTGGCACTTGGTCTGGGGTGACGGGGGACGCCTGTGGGGACGGCGGCAGGTACGGAGAGTTCCACTGTGGCAGGGAAGGCCTGGGCTGTGGCCGCCTCGGCTCCCCACTGTCTGAGGTGGCGCGGAAGAGCTGCAGGTAGTACTCTGCCAGGGTGGGCAGACTCTCCGCCACGCGGGCGGCAGGCGGTGAGGGCGGCGTACTACGAGGCACTGAGTGAGGCACTGTGGGCACTGCAGCGGTGGGCAGGGAGGGGAGGGAGCACCAAGGGGCAGCAGCTTCGTCACCTGTCGACTGGAGCAGCGTAGGTGTAGTGTTGTCTGGTTCTGCTGCAGGTGGAGGAGGCTCCAGGCGCGGCCGCTTCACGCTCAGGTCCTCCGGCTGGTCCTGCTCCGGGGGCGTGGAGGCAGGCTCGTTGTACAGCGCCAGGGGCCGCTTCTTGAGTGGGCAGTGCGCATAGTTGCGCTTCACCATGAAGGAGCTGGGCATGGTTTCTCTCACAAGTCTCACAGTATCGGGCGCGTAGTGGTCTACTCAGTAGGTCAAACAGTTCTGGAGGACACGACGCGTGCGGCGCCTTTTATAGACTGCAGGCGGCAGGTGCAGAGGGAGCGTGCCGTCCGCCAATCAGGTGGGGAAGGCGGGGCTTGGTCGCTCGTGCCTCGCAAGAACTGCCATCCTGAGGTTCGGGTGTTATGTCATTTCTGTCTTGCCAGGTGGTGTTGACGTGACAACAACGCTCACAGGGGATGTATGCGTATCTTCTCTCTCCTCATTGCCAAAAAAATAGTAGTTCAATTTAAATATTGGAGTAAAAACTTTGATGACTTTCTTTTTCTGGCGGTGTCTAGGCCACGAAGAGGCCGAGTCCAACCCGCCCACAGGCCCCGTGACCCAATGGAGGCCCTTCGCGCCGCGCGAGCCGACCAATGGCTGAGGGAAAATAACAGCTGTCGTGCGTCTGTGATGGCGGTTGACAGGTGTCACATGGGCACGACCCCAGCATGCCCACGTGGCCACGCGATGTAAATATTTTTCTGCGCTCTTCCCTGCTATCAAAAATTATACGAAACCAGAATCATCAAAACAACGCAGCAACAAGTTTCCCCAAGACGAGACATGTTGGAGACCCACAGTTTAAAATGCGGTGGTGGGCGGCGAGTGAGGGGAGAGTAGAGGTGGTTACGAGGCGCCACGCGACCCGAGGTGACGTGTGGAGCAGAAAGGGAGGGAGGGGGAGGGAGAGAAGTGAAGAAAAGGCTCGGGTCGTAGAGGGAGAAGGAAATGTGGGGTAAGAAAGAGGGAGGGACGAGGACAAGGAGATGAATGCCACGGGGACAGCCCCAAGAAGGTCTAACGGAGGGGAGGCAAATGTCCAGATGTCCCACCTTCCCTCCTTCTCTCCCTTCGTCCCTCCTTCCCTCTATAGCGGTGAGCTGAAGGAGAAACATTCGAGGAAGAACGAAGGTGATGATGAAAATGGAAATGAAAGTAGGAGAAAATGTAGGATGTTTCAACGAGGGAGAGAGAGAGAGAGAGAGAGAAACATGATGCGTAACCGTGTAATAAGCAGCATCTGTGTTTGTAACCTAACATCCAAACGAGTCACTGGAATCGAATCCTGCCCAATACGGGAGCCAACAAGTCCACTCTCGCCAGGGTTTGTAGAGCGAGTGCGTACGTGAACACAAAGAAACACATAGGAAGAACAAAGAGCAACGAACCTTTTTGTGTGAAATTTGCGATATGGTACAGTAATTT
>NC_059274.1:655000-667500 GCF_017591435.1 Portunus trituberculatus
TGTGTAGCTTTGAGTTCAGATTTGATTAGTTTTGTGTACTGAAATAGAAGAAAAGGAAAAAGGAGGGTGACAGACGAGGGTATGGGAAAGAAAAGAATACGGTGTAGAGATAACAGTTAAGAAAATAGCAATGTAAACAAGGATTTGTAAGAAAAATGAAGACGGAGAATAAAAAGATATTAAAATAAAAAGAAGAAAACAAGGAAAAGGAGATAACCTAAAAGAAAATGGGAAGAAAGGCAATAAATGATGGGAGAAACGAACATGGAAAATAACAAACAGATAATAGAAAAGAAAAGAAAAACAAGAGAAATGAGGTAAGCGAAGAAAAATAGAAGATAGAATGAAGATTAGGATAAGACGAAGAAGGAAGAAGAGAAGAACAAGACCAAGAAGAAAAAGAGAAGGAAAGGAAAATGCACATGGATGAACAATATGAAGATGAAAAATTATACGAGGCAAGGAGTCGCGGAGGAGGAAAAGGAGGTGGAAGAAGAAGAGGAGGGGAAGGAGAGGAAGAAACCCTGGTGGGAGGAAGGAGGAGGGGAGCATCTGAGGGCAGGTAAGCTCAAAGGAGGCGGCGATGGAAGGTGACGACCGTCCAAAACCTAACAATAGAATCAAAACCCACAAAAACCGGGGCAGGTGTGTCGGCCATGGCGGTGGTGGTGGTGGCGGCGGTTGTAGTGGTGGTGGTAGTGGTGATGTTCTTAAAGTAGTCGTAATGGTGATATTGTATGATAGAAGCGTTTGTAGTGGTAGTAGGTGATGGTGATGGAAATGGTGACAGTAGTGGTAGTGGTAGTGGTTATAGTAATGGTGGTCATGATGGTGATGAATGGTGAATTAGTTATAGATGTGGTGGTGATGGTACTATAAACACAATAGTAGTAGTAGTAGTAGTAGTAGTAGTAGTAGTAGTAGTAGTAGTAGTAGTAGTAGTAGTAGCAGTAGCAGTAATAGTAGCAGTAGTAGTAGTAGTAGTAGTAGTAGTTGTAGTACTTGTAGCAGTAATAGTAGTAGTAAATAGTAGTTCTAGGAGATAACTATTAAACCACAGAGCAAAAACATCATAGCAGGGAAAACAAGAAAAAAAAAATATAATACACATATTTCACGAGCCATACCCTGCATAAAAAAACACTACAGAATAAAACACACATAAATATCAAACGAATATGGGTAAATAAATAAAAAAAATAATAATAATACAAAAGAGAAGAAGAGGGCAAAAAAAAAAGAAAAGTTCTCGCCATAAAATACATGGGAAATAATGTCTGTTTCCCCACTTAACATAATAACGCACTGGAGGAAAAAAAGAAAAAGGAAAAAAAATGATGGAAAGAAATGGCAGGAAAAAAACTACATATAAAATTCTTTACCATTTTTTCTATTGTGTGTGTGTGTGTGTGTGTGTGTGTGTGTGTGTGTTGTGTGTGTTTCACTGTTTGATCTGCTGCAGTCTCTGTCGAGACAGCCAGACGTTACCCTACGGAACGAACTCAGAGCTCATTATTTCCGATCTTCGGATAGGCCTGAGACCAGGCACACACCACACACCGGGACAACAAGATCACAACTCCTCGATTTACATCCCGTACCTACTCACTGCTAGGTGAACAGGGGCTACACGTGAAAGGAGACACACCCAAATATCTCCACCCGGCCGGGGAATCGAACCCCGGTCCTCTGGTTGTGAAGCCAGCGCTCTAACCAGTGAGCTACCGCGCGCGCGTGTGTGTGTGTGTGTGTGTGTGTGTGTGTGTGTGTGTGTACAGTTTGCGAGAGCACGTGCGAGAGCAGAGAGAGAGAGAGAGAGAGAGAGAGAGAGAGAGAGAGAGAGAGAGAGAGAGAGAGAGATATGGGGAGCTGGAGGTCACTCTGAATGGGATTTAACCGAAGTGTTGCCAAACCCACAAGACATCCGCAAAAAAGGAAAGAGAGAGAGAGAGAGAGAGAGAGAGAGAGAGAGAGAGAGAGAGAGAGAGAGAGAGAGAGAGAGAGAGAGAGAGAGAGAGAAAGGGGCAGATGTCTCCCTCTTAGTACCTGTGAATAGGCAATGTCCTTTTTTTGCATGTGTCGAAACCTGTAACACGCACACACACACACACACACACACACACACACACACACACACACACACACACACACACACAACAGTAGCCATCACAAAATCCTAAAAAAAATGTAATGCCAATGGTACAAAAAAAAAAAACGAAGGAAAAAAAAAAAGGAAAGGAGGTCGGAAGGGGCAAAGGGAAAGGAAGGGAAGGAAAAGGAAAGAGGAAGGAGGGAGGGGCGGAGGAAAGGGATGGAGGGATGGAGGGATGGAGGGATGGAGGGAGGGGTGGCTAAGGAAGGATGGTAGGTAGGAGAGTCGAGAGAGAGAGAGAGAGAGAGAGAGAGAGAGAGAGAGAGAGAGAGAGAGAGAGAGAGAGAGAGAGAGAGAGAGAGAGAGAGAGAGAGAGAGAGAGAGAGAGAGAGAGAGAGAGAGAGAGAGAGAGAGAGAGAGAGAGAGAGAGAGAGAGAGAGAGAGAGAGAGAGAGAGAGAGAGAGAGAGAGAGAGAGAGAGAGAGAGAGAGAGAGAGAGAGAGAGAATAGAAGGTTCTCTCCTGTTTGTGCTAAAGATCATCCCTTTTCACCTTGTCCTCCCACCTGGCGACTCAACTCACGAAGAGGAGGAGGAGAAGGAGAAGGAGAAGGAGGAGGAGGAGGAGGAGAAGGAGGAGGAGGAGAAGGAGAAGGAGAAGAGATGATGTACAAAAGAGTAAAGAAGTATATAGTAACACACGCCAATATAAACCTGACACACTCTTGGTACTGAAAAACTGTGTTGCGTTGTGAAGTGGTCTTGTGTATCTTGCGTTGCGTGAGTTTGTGTATGATGTCTTGCGGTGCGACTTAATTCCATATTCAGAGACGCCTTGCTCTCTCACCACGACAGTTTTCCAAGGCCACAGAGACGACTAACGGGATTTTCAAGACAGCTTCTCCTTATGATAATCTAAAAACCTTGCCAATCCATCACCAGAACCATAAAAATATCCTTACAAACATGAGCATAGCTTCAACTGGTGTCTTTGAAAATTAGTGATGGTGAGAGAGCAAAGCGTTACAGAATATAGGCCTTGGTGTGTGTGGTGTGGCGTGTTGTGTTATGGAGAGTAGCGATGCGTGACGTACATACTACATTTCGTGTTTAGCAATGTACAACACAACCTATCATGCATTACTCTTTGCTTACTTTTAGTTTGCTGACACGAGAGAGAGGAAAACAGAAAACGAGTATATACTTAAGTAACTGACTGACCTTTAAGTGAACCACAAAGCAAAAGGGCAAGCAGACTATCAATGCTTTCAAAACTGACTACAAGTGAAACAAACCTCAGAACGCCACTACCTATTTGCTCTGTACCTTACCTGTAGTGTTCTGTTACCTGCTAATGAGTCCTCTGTTGATTTCTGGTCGGATAAGCATGAAGGAGCCTAGAGGAAGAGGAAGGAGCAAAGGACAGGAAAGGTGGCAGGGTGAGCAGGTGAGTAGAAAGGTGCGTTAATAATTTAAGTTGAGTGCAGGTGAGCGTGTGCGAGGGTGTGTGAAACTGAAGGGAATGAGTGAGCGGGTGGCATGGGCGGCTGGTTGTATAGGGAGGAGTGGGCGGGAGGAGGTGAAGTAAAGTGTGTGTGTGTGTGTGTGTGTGTGTGTGTGTGTGTGTGTGTGTGTGTGTGTGTGTGTGTGTGTGTGTGTGTGTGTGTGTGTGTGTGTGTGTGTGTGTGTGTGTGTGAGAGAGAGAGAGAGAGAGAGAGAGAGAGAGAGAGAGAGAGAGAGAGAGAGAGAGAGAGAGAGAGAGAGAGAGAGAGACAGAGAAACAAACAGAGATACAGACACACAAACAGACACACAGACAGACATAAAGGCACACAGACAGACAAACAAACACTTCCCAGCGCACCTGTCTTTCCCCTCCCTTACTCCATCACAAACTGGCCCCTCCTCCCTCCTCCTCCCATCCATCATACCCTCCACCCCATCACAAGTAACACACACTTCGTCCCTAAGATATCCACCAGCAATTACTCTTTTCCTAATGACTGCGCCCTCACCTATTTATGCGCTGAGCTGGGAGGTTCGGAAGGCCTTAGGGCAGAGGACGGCGGGCAGCGAGTGGGGCGGGGCGGCGGCGAGGCGGGACGGCGGAAGTGGCGAGGCGGGGCAGGTGAGGTGGAGAGTGTGTGTGTGTGTGTGTGTGTGTGTGTGTGTGGAGGTGATGGTGTGGCAAGATGGCCGACGCAGGGGTGCAGGAAGTGATATTGAGAGAGAGAGAGAGAGAGAGAGAGAGAGAGAGAGAGAGAGAGAGAGAGAGAGAGATCCATATATGACTTTCTCTCTCTCTCTCTCTCTCTCTCTCTCTCTCTCACACACACACACAGTAAATCACCAACATTACTCAAAAGACACTAGATTATCACGATTCCACAAAAACTCGATAAAACAAAAAGAAAATAAAAACATTAAAAAAACTTACGGAAACACGGAAACAAAGATAAAAAAAAACACAACAGAAATATCAAATTACACCAAAATTTTCTCGTTCCTCGCAGGTGTGACGCAAATGACAGTAGGGAAGGCAGGTGAGGCGGCGCTTACCTCAAGGTCACGGTAATTAGTGACTCAGGTGTTCCAAACGGTCTGCGCAATGGTGACTCAAGGCCGTGCAGGTAAGACGTCTATTACACCTGCGTGATATACCGTCCAGGTGGTGATTGGTGACTGGTGATTGGTGATTGTCTTATGATCGACTGACTAGTTGAAGTTTGCATGGTTTGATTGATTACGTAATTGGACCGGTTAAAATTTTGAAGATTGATTGAATTATTGGTCAGTTTAGTGAGTAACTGAGTTTTTACTTGATAAATTAACTGAGTGGCTGATTGAATGTATTTGAGTTGACTGATTGACTGGCTAAGTGTGATTTTATAGTCTCGCTTTGGTTCAGTTCACTGTCTTGGTTGACTGGCTGACTGATTGACTGATTGAGTGACTAAGAGACTGAATGATTGATTTGCAGACTGAACGAGTGACTGATTAACTGACTAATTGACTGGATGGCTGACTGAATGACTAATTGACTGACTGACTGGCTAATTTGCACAACATGGTATAAAAAAAAAACAGCTTCACTTCCTCCTTAGCCGTTTCATTGACTGATTACCAAAGCATACAATTAAAAACACTCACTCTTTCTCTCACTTCTTGTCAATATACTTCCTCATCTACATGTTTCCCTTCCTTCAATAACTTCCCTCTTTCTTTCCTTTCTAATTGAGTGTTCTCGTTTCTTTCATACCAACAGCAAACATTAAAGAGGAAGGACACATCACCTCAAACCGCCACTAATGAAACAACAACAACAACGTAAAGGTGTAATAACTGTTGGTATTTATAGTTTGTTAATATCATAAGTAAAATTAGTCTGATATTATCTAATGTGTGTGTGTGTGTGTGTGTGTGTGTGTGTGTGTGTGTGTGTGTGTGTGTGTTACCTGATTACCGTGAGGAAGAAGAGGAAGATCAGGTATTCCGCTCCCCCCCCCATCTCTCTCTCTCTCTCTCTCTGTTATCTTATCTCACCAATCGTCGGAAGCAAGAGAGGTTCTGGTTTTCTTGTGTTGGGAAAGATAAGATAAAAGACAAAAATGTCCAGAGAGAGAGAGAGAGAGAGAGAGAGAGAGAGAGAGAGAGAGAGAGAGAGAGAGAGAGAGAGAGAGAGAGAGAATAGATAATAGGAAATCAGTACTTGTATAATTATGTCCTCCTCCTCCTCCTCCTCCTCCTCCTCCTCCTCCTCCTCCTCCTCCTCCTCCTTCTCCTTCTTCATTATCCCCGAAAGCAATAATCGGATTAGCCTCAGCTCTCCCTTCTCTTGTTTCCTGCTCGATGTTTCCTAAGTCGCCGCACAAAGGCCGAGTTTCCGTCATTCACAGGAGCGTTAAGTGAATAAGTGAGTGACCAACAGAGAGAGAGAGAGAGAGAGAGAGAGAGAGAGAGAGAGAGAGAGAGAGAGAGAGAGAGAGAGAGAGTTATCGGAAGAGAGACGCGGAGATGAGTGTGAGGTGACCTGAGGGAGAGGAGGAGGAGGAGGAGGAGGGAGGAGGGATGATGTGCTAGGTAGTGGACTAGGTGGGTCCCTCCTGTCCTCCTCCTCCTCTTCCTCCTCCTCCTCCTCCTTCTCCTCCTCCTCCTCCTCCTCCGCCTCCTCCTCAGCAGGCCCCGAGGTTAAGAGTTGTAATTACGAGCCGAGATTGTCCTGCGTCGGGGAACATATGCCGCGCGCCCATCTCTCTTCCTCCTCCTCCTCCTCCTCCTCTTCCTCATCTTCTTCCTCCTCCTCCTCTCGCGCCAGTTTCCCTGATCGAGCGTGGGTGATGCTACACCTCCCATCGCAAGGAGGCGTGGGCTGCAGCAGGTGGTGGTGGTGGTGGTTTTTTGACGAAGAGATAGATTGGTGGTGGTGGTTGTAGTAGTAGTAGTAGTAGTAGTAACAGTATTAACAGTGCTGGGAGTTGCGAAGGAATTCGGAATAGCATTAGTACTAGTGGGAGTAATGCTCGTAAAAGTACTTATAGCAGTAGTAATAGCAGTAGTAGCAGCGGTAGAGGTTGTAGTATTAGTAGTAGTGGTAGTGGTAGTGGTGGAGGAGGGAGCAGTAGTGGAGGAAGAGGACTAGGAGGAAGGGGAAGGACTAGGAGGAGGAGGAGGTGGTGGTGGTGGTGGTGGTGGGCAGAGGCGGGCGGGCGGGCGGGCGGGCGGGGCATGGCAGATGGCACGCGAGGCGCCCTGCACCACCCACCTCCCAAATGATCCCAAAACACCGAGGGGCACTCACGCTTTGCCCCGAGGCGAGGTTAAGAGAAGGCGGCGGGCGGTGGGCAAGCGGCAAGGGAGGTGAGGTAAGGGTGGCCGCTAGTAGGGGCTTTAAGGGAGGGTACGTTGCATTTAAGGGGGAGGAGCAGGAGTCAGGGGGCGTTAGTAGCCTGGATTGGGGCTCCTGCGGGGTGGCCGTGAACTGGGTGCAGGGGAGGGACTGGGAGAGGGTAGACGAACGGAGCCTACACGACAGGTGGCGGTCGTGGCTGAGAGAGTACACAGCAACTGACAGCCAGACCCAGACCAGCACAGCCTCTGCCCAGGACCTGGCTGACGAAGGTGAGCAGCAGCAGCAGCAGGAAGAGGAAGGAAGATAATGACAAGAGCAATGAGAACTGTAATGATATTGTTGAAAATGATAAGATAATAATAATAATAATAATATTAATAATAATAATAATGATAATAATAATAATAATAATAATAATAATAATAATAATAATAATAATAATAATAATAATAATAATAATAATAATAATAATAATAATAATAATAATAATAATAATAATAATAATAATAATAATAATAATAATAATAATATAAATAATGATAAAAATATTAATACAAATACTACTACTACTACTACTACTACTACTACTACTACTAATAATAATAATGACAATAATAACAATAATAATATTAATAAATAACAATGGTAAGTAGAAGAAAATATAGATTATATTTCTAAAATACTAAAAGGAAATTAATTAATAAGCTCTGAAGAGAGAGAGAGAGAGAGAGAGAGAGAGAGAGAGAGAGAGAGAGAGAGAGAGAGAGAGAGAGAGAGAGAGAGAGAGAGAGAGAGAGAGAGAGAGAGAGAGAGAGAGAGAGAGAGAGAGAGAGAGAGAGAGAGAGAGAGAGAGAGAGAGAGAGAGAGAGAGAGAGAGAGAGAGAGAGAGAGAGAGAGATTTAAAGACACACAAAAACATAATTGGATTCTATAACAGAGATTAGTGCAAGCAGGATCTGAAAGGGAAGGGGGAAGGGGAAGAACGAAAAGGAGAAGGAGGAGTAAGAGGAGGAGGAGGAGGAGGAGGAGGAGGAGGAGGAGGAGGAGGAGGAGGAGGAGGAGGAGGAGAAGGAGAAACAGGTACTCAGGAGGGAGAAGAAAAGAGGGAAGTGAAAGAAGAGAGGAAGAGAAAAGGAAAAAGGATACAAGTAGATAAGAGAGAGAGAGAGGCAGAATAAAAAGAGGAAGAAGAAAGAAGGAGGAAAAAGGAAGGAGAAGAAGAAGGAGGAGGAGGAGGAGGAGGAGGAGGAGGAGTAGGAGTAGGAGGAGGAGAAAGAGGAGGAGGAGGGGCTAGCAAAATATCAAAGGCGTAATGGGAATCGCCAAGGTCACTGAGGAAGAGGAGGGGGAAGAAGAGGAAGAGGGGGAAGAGAGGAGGAGGGGAAGGGGGAAGCTTCAGTGTCAGCCTTGATTTCCAGAACACAGATTACTTAGTGCAAGGGGCAAGAACCGGACTTCGCTTGCCAGCCCACCAGCCCACCAGCCAGCCAGCCCACCAGCCAGCCAGCCAGCCAGCCACCACGCCTCCACCTTTCCTTCGCTACAAGCACCCTCAGCCTCACCACTACGCCTCCTGAACAAGCCGCGTCTCTGGTATCAGCACTGAGTAGCTACAAGTTCACAGTGCAGAGAATAGACAATGAAGACATCAGTGAAAAAGTTCAAAGTCTAATCATTCTTTTGTCTGTAAGTAGGTTTGAATTGTATGGCTTTGTAGTGTTACATGTTAATACTAATAGGTTTCTGTGTATGTGTATATGTATGTGTCTCCTCCTCTCCTCTCTCTCTCTCTCTCTCTCTCTCTCTCTGTCTTTCTCTCCCTCCCTGCCTCACCCCACGGACACCCACAACAGCAGGTGAGAGTGAGGACAGGTGAGCAGGGAAGGTGGCCAGGTGGCGGGCGCTGCTTCTGTCCAGTCCTCCCCCTCCTCCCCCCTCACCCCCTCCCTCGTATTCTACACTCCTCACTCTATTCTATCCTCCCCATTACAACCCCGACAGTCATCCCTTTCCTTTCCCCTATTCTCCCTTCCCTATCAGCTTCCCCTCCTCTCCATCTATCCCTCATCTCCCCTTTTCTGGTCCTATTCACATTCCCCCTCTCACTTCTCCCTACGCCACTTCCCCAAACTATAACATTTGACATTTTCTTCACCTTCTCTTATCCCCCTATCCTTCTCCTTCTTCTCCACCCCAACTTCATTTCTTCCTCTCCCCCACATTGTCTCTCCTATCCCTAATCTGTCTCCCCCTCACTCCCCCTCTCCCTCAAATCCCGCCATCCCTCTCAGCGGACACGCTTCCTCACCACTTCCCTTCTCTCTCTTCCGTCTATCCTATTCTCCCTTTGAAGTTTCTCCTATCCTACTTTCCTTGCTCTCCTTTCCTTTTGTTCCTTCTTCCTTCATTCATTGTTTTATTTTTATTTCCGTCTCGTTAGTCTCTTTCTTATCCTCCTGTTCGTATATCATCGTTTTCTCTTACTCAATACTAAACACAAACCGCTACTATGATTTACACAACTACTATGTGATGACACTCTACTGCTACTCTGCCTTCACACTAAAAAATAAATAAATAAATAAATAAATAAAATAAAATCGGCTACTTATACCTCATGCCGCTAGACCGCATTCTGAAACCCTCTGCTCTTCTCTTAAGACTATTTTTTTTTTCAAAGGTCACAGAAATCATTTTCCAGACCCTGAACTACTAGCTTTTTCTATTCGTAAAGTTGAAATTTAGTGAAACTGTCACTGGAAATTGAAGAAAACACAGAAAAATTCGTGTAGCTCAAAATAGAACCTTTACATTACGGGATGAGAGAGAGAGAGAGAGAGAGAGAGAGAGAGAGAGAGAGAGAGAGAGAGAGAGAGAGAGAGAGAGAGAGAGAGAGAGAGAGAGAGAGAGAGAGAGAGAGAGAGAGAGAGAGAGAGAGAGAGAGAGAGAGAGAGAGAGAGAGAGAGAGAGAGAGAGAGAGAGAGAGAGAGAGAGAGAGAGAGAGAGAGAGAGAGAGAGAGAGAGAGAGAGAGAGAGAGAGAGAGAGAGAGAGAGAGAGAGAGAGAGAGAGAGAGAGAGAGAGAGAGAGAGAGAGAGAGAGAGAGAGTGCTGTACTGAGAGAGAGAGAGAGAGAGAGAGAGAGAGAGAGAGAGAGAGAGAGAGAGAGAGAGAGAGAGAGAGAGAGAGAGAGAGAGAGAGAGAGAGAGAGAGAGAGAGAGAGAGAGAGAGAGAGAGAGAGAGAGAGAGAGAGAGAGAGAGAGAGAGAGAGAGAGAGAGAGAGAGAGAGAGAGAGAGAGAGAGAGAGAGAGAGAGAGAGAGAGAGAGAGAGAGAGAGAGAGAGAGAGAGAGAGAGAGAGAGAGAGAGAGAGAGAGAGAGAGAGAGAGAGAGAGAGAGAGAGAGAGAGAGAGAGAGAGAGAGAGAGAGAGAGAGAGAGAGAGAGAGAGAGAGAGAGAGAGAGAGAGAGAGAGAGAGAGAGAGAGAGAGAGAGAGAGAGAGAGAGAGAGAGAGAGAGAGAGAGAGAGAGAGAGAGAGAGAGAGAGAGAGAGAGAGAGAGAGAGAGAGAGAGAGAGAGAGAGAGAGAGAGAGAGAGAGAGAGAGAGAGAGAGAGAGAGAGAGAGAGAGATATGGGAGGGGGGGAGAAAAGGGGGTTTAAATCTACGGTCCTAATACTTCTGTTTTCAACAATAAAAACTTGCAATTTATTGTTTTTCAGGCATCTAATAAATATTTCTATTGCCTTTGAATGTAAATGACTCCTTATTTTAGGTGATTCTTCAGAGAGAGAGAGAGAGAGAGAGAGAGAGAGAGAGAGAGAGAGAGAGAGAGAGAGAGAGAGAGAGAGAGAGAGAGAGAGAGAGAGAGAGAGAGAGAGAGAGAGAGAGAGAGAGAGAGAGAGAGAGAGAGAGAGAGAGAACACTGAATAATCAAAGAAAAGAAATTTAGAGACAAAAAAATTAAGGAAAGAGAGGAAAGGCAAGGTAACACATAGAGAAGGGCGGACAGGAAGGGAAGGAAAGGTAGGAGGGGAAGACAAACAGAGGGAGAAGAAGATCAGGTCCCTCTTAGGTCCCTCAGTGGCCTTCACCCTGACGACGGCAACTGTCCAAATACCCATACCAGCTGCCCTAACCTTCCTCCCCTTCAAGAGTACTGTGACCCTGCTTCCCCGTTACCTATGTCATTAACCTCCGTCTTGTCCTTCGCCTCGCCCTTCTTACAGTTTTCTTTGCCTCGTTTTTATCACTCCTTCAGTTCTTCTCTTCGTTGTTATTTTGTTATCAGGATCTCGTTTCTTGTATCTCGTGTTCTTAATCCACCACATGAGTTTCTGAATCCGTATAAAATCACAAGATAGTAAGCAGAATGAAAATGAATAAGCTCTTCCTTGTTATTTTGTGATTAAGATTTCGTTTCTTGTATCTCGTGTTCTTAATCCCCCAAATGAGTTTCTGAATCCGTATATAATAAAGTATTAAGCAGAATGAGTATGGAAACGCGTCATGGCATTCAGTGGGGAGGTTAAGTTAGGTTAAAATAGTGAAGCCAAATGTCTTTCCCTATTACTCACTAGGTTAGTCTAGAATAGATTAGGTTTGGTAGGTTAGGTTAGGTTAAAATAATGAAGGCAAATTTCTTTCCCTATTACTCACTTCAAGCTAGGTTAGGTAAGGTTAATACAGAGCGCCCACTACTGAATCAAGAAAAATTGCTAAAGAAAAGGTAAAAATTTGGGTTAAGTATACATAGGGGTGAGTGTACGGTGTGTATAGAAGGACCGCTGACTCATACCCGTTAAACATTGCATTGTGGGTAAAATGACACATCAGAGGTAACATAATATCGCCCACGTGTTTAGAAGGGAAGGGTGTGTGTATATGTGTGTGTGTGTGTGTGTGTGTGTGTGTGTGTGTGTGTGTGTTTGGAAGGGAAGGGTGTGTGTTGGGGTTGTGGGTGGTTGGGTGTGGGCGGGATGGGTGTGGCGGACAGAGGAGGTCAGGCGGATGGTGTGTATTGATTGTGGGTGTGGCGAGAAGCAGACCCACAACGGGATGATGTCACCACCACCACCGCCACCATCACCACCACTACCACCACCAGCACAACTTTCACTTCTACTAACATCATTGCTACTGTTTCCAGCATCACTGTCTCCATCAACACCACGACTACAAACATCACAACCACTGCAATCAAGACAGCACAATCGCAACCACCATCACTCCACAAACATCACCAGCAGAGTCATCATCAGCACTATCAAAACCACCACTATCACCCCAAGAGGGAAAAAAAAATACCAATAATGCTAAAACTTGCGAAAAAACATATAAATTGAATAGAATATATGAAAAAAAAACATTTACTTCTTAGATTCAACAAACCAGGGATGAAAACCACAAATACAAAGAGAGAAAACGAGAACACCAATATGTCTCAGTTACCCTAAAAAAAAGAAAGTTGTCACCAAAGAAAATGGGACTCGAGGTTATATCAAAAATTAATTTCCGGAAGCAGTGAAGGTCTGCCGCGTGGAGAGCTTCCGGTGGCCGCCAGGAACACAG
>NC_059274.1:677500-687500 GCF_017591435.1 Portunus trituberculatus
AAAAATTTGTAGATTACCTTGGGAAAGACTCACAGTGAAAGGATTAAACCAAGTAGTGTTCCAGGCGTTGCATGATAATTTACCAGCGCCTTGTGTCCCCCCATATTGATCTTATTATTTGGGTTTAACACCTTCAGTACCATGACGCGATTCCATATTCATTCTGCTTACTATTTGGTGATTTAAAACAGCTTCAGAAACTTATGTGGGGGATTACAATAGTGAAGACTGTAGCTATTAATATTCTGACCTCCACAGACTCTTCCTAATGTAAATAAAATCTTCCAATCATACCCAAACCTCATGATAAAAAAATGCGTTGCTGTAGTGAAGGGGTTAAGCTGCTATCACACGCTCATTGAAAAACACAGGTGGGAGACTTGTGCATAGGAGTTATAAGGGCATTCAACATTAAGGAGATGCAAAGTTTGATAGCCATGAGAGACTTAATTGTGGCCACGGGATGAACAGTGGGTCATAAGGCTGAGGTTTGTGTACACTGGCGATGCTGTGGTTGTGTCCGTGTTGTGTGATATTATTAGTAAGCAAAAATGTGTTAACCTAGCCGAACTTAATTAACCTTACATCTAAATAATATAAATTAACCTAACCTAACCTAACTGACATCGTCTAACTTCACCTAACATAATCTAAAGTAACCTAACCTAACCTAACCTATCCTATCCTAACCTAACCTAATTTAACCCAACTTGCTCTGATATCACCTAACCTAACCAAGCATAATTTATCATAGTGTATTGGTTCATAGTTCCGTGAAATATGTACAGAAAGGTAGACAATAATTACACACACACCGCTTTCTCTCTCTCTCTCTCTCTCTCTCTCTCTCTCTCTCTCTCTCTCTCTCTCTCTCTCTCTCTCTCTCTCTCTCTCTCTCTCTCTCTCTCTCTCTCTCTCTCTCTCTCTCTCTCTCTCTCTCTCTCTCTCTCTCTCTCTCTCTCTCTCTCTCTCCCCAGATCCACCTTCCGCAAAACGCTCATATCCTTTCCGATCTATTCACTCACACACCCCACCACCACTCCACTATCATCCACTAACCCCCCTCCACATTCCCAGCACTCCACCATCCCACCCACTCCCCCAGCCAACCAATGCCGCGGGAAACTGGGAGCACCGTAAAAAATGCTATTGTGGCTGTCACATTCACCTGCTACGCCAAGGCAGACGAATGATGGGAATGTTTATGAAAGCGTGGAGGATGAGCTATGTTGGGCCAGCCAGGTCTCCCAGCCACCCTCGCCCTCGCTCATTGCGAAGAAGAGGAGCGAGAAGGGAGAGGCTGGGAGGTTAGGTTAAGAGGAGTGAGGGGTGGAAATGTTGTTTGTTATATAGAGAGCGAAGTTAAGAGTGAGGGATGGAAGAGAAGTCACTAGATGAGAGAAATGAGGAGGTGAAGTTCTGAGGGAAGGAGTGAATGAGGTGAGGTGAATTTAGATGTAAAAGATAGAAGTGAAGTCCTGAGTGATAGATGGAAGTGAAATTAGATAATAATATGAAGTTACTTGTGAGTAGGGAATGAAAATGAAGTTATATTAGGTAAATAGGGAATAAATAAGATAACTAAGGACGGAAGGAAAGGTTTAGTAATAGAAAAAACTAACGGAGAGGAGGAATAGAGTTCTTATGACTTAAACCAAAGTTCAAGAATAGAAAAAAAAATGAAACTGGACATGATTAAAGGCAAGGAAAAAAATAACCCAAAACTGACCAAAGCCAATGAATACAACCAAGTCTAAAGAAAAGAACATGAGGAAAGTAACGCAACCACGACGCATATGCACTAAAAAAAAAAAAATGAAAAAAAAATATAAAGAACCACAAAATTTAATGAACTAAACACACACAAACCAAGAATCACAAATATTTATCACCTACACATATGACTACGTATAAACTTGCACAGCCTTGAATTTCACAGTTTTGGCTGAGAATTGAGACAGTGATGGATGGATGTAAGGCTGATCAACTGTGACGCCGGAGACAAGAGAAGAAGAAGGAAGAAGAAAAAGAGGAAGAGGAGGAGGAGGAGGAGGAGGAGGAGGGAAGAGGCAGGAGAGACGACCATCAGCATAACGCTTCCGACCCACCAACCTCCTCCCGACCGCGTCTAATTGTCGGGTATTCAGAAGGCAGCCAAGATTCCCCCGAGAACTCAAACAAGATCGCCTGGCCAGCCCCGACACGACCCGCGCTGATGAACCGGCTTCCTGATCCCACGGTAGCTTGGTGAGGTGGCCTGCGAGGGTGTGGATGAGTGGTGGGGTATGGATGTGGAGGTGTAGATTGCCTGGTGCTGGTGAGCGGGATGTGTGAGGATGGATGGCTATGTTAAGGATGGTTTCGTTTTGTAGTAGGGTATGGTTAGTGTATGGTTGAGGATGGTAACGTAAGGTGCAGTATGGTTAATCTCTTCAGTACTGGGACACATTTTTACCTTGAGATTTGTATACGATTAGACCATTTTATTGACATTAGCAAGGGTCTATCGAGTTCAGAAGATTAATGGCCACAGTCTTTACTATTTCAATCCCCTACATGAGTTTCTAAAGCTGTATAAAAATCAGCAAGTATTAAGCAGAATGAATATGGAAAAGCGTCATGGTACTGAAGGGATTAATAGGTGGATGGTGGTGTAGGTTATGGTAAGGCAGAGGATATGATGATTCCATAAAACGTGACTCTTTTTTGTAGATATCGCATATTTGAAATTCCTCCACATCTTCTTTCTCTCTATTCCTCTTCTCTATATTCCTCTTCTCTCTTCTCCTCCTTTGCTTGCGTGAGTGAATGCTCAATTAAGAAATGTTAGCGGGGTTGCGGCACAGACCCATCCACTATGTTGGGACAAGAAACCACAGCCTTTCTTTCCCCTCCGCCTCCCCTGGGCTCTCTTCCTCCTTGTCGAGTGAGTGGCTCTTCACAAGCTGCCGGGGACGCGATCGAAGGCCTTGATGTTATCGCACCGGCAGATAAACGGGGATCCATCAGGGCTTTGTGTGGGGCAAGCAGAGGACCGCAACCCTTCCCCGCCACACAAAGCCCAGGTATTCATTATTACGTTCTTCCCTGTCGCTTCCCCGCCCGAGATAACATCACCCGCTGAGCCACCAGTGAAAACAGCGAGGTATGTTAAAGAAGAGAGGAAAAACACAGTATTTTTTTAATATATCATCAATTTTCATATTTTTCAGGGGTTTTAGTATATATTCTTATTTTTTACTTATTTAATGGGTTTTTTTAGGAGTGAGGTATACGAGTATATTCTAGTAGTGCTGTTCAGGAATTGAAGTTTAGAGTTCAACCTTCTTTCTTAGGAACACAAGTACACATTCCAATTCTCTTTTACTCAGAAGTAAAAGTACAAAGTTCAATCCTCTCACTTAGGAATAAAATAATGCACTTCCAACCCTGTTTCTCTTAAATGCAGGTGTAAATCTCAAACCTCGTGCTGAGGAATAAAGACGAACACCTTAACGCTCTGTCTTAAAAATAAAATATATTTCCGATTCTCTTCCTTTGAACTGAATAAAACCATGCACTTCCAAACAGGAGCTTAGTACGAGATATCAAACGTGTTTGTCGCCTTCATTCCCATATAATGAACACTGAGAGTCAATAATTCACCGACACTTTAATGTAGCCAAGCGATTCTCTTGTCAGGATCAATTATAGTGACGTCAGGTTATTTATTCACGTCTGTTTTCCTCTCCTGCCGGGGCCACCCCAGTCAGGAGGCGCAGCACCACAACACGCTTTGAGACGCAATGGAAAGTGACACTCTTCCCATGATTAATTAGGACCCGTCACGTGTGAGAAGGAGAGGTGTAAAACGACTGTGGGCCCTGAGAATGCCTCACGCTGCAGGGGGCGTCGAAGAGGCGTGGAATGGGCCCTGCAGTCCTTGTGGCTTGGGGAGAAGGGATACAACACCGCAGAGCTACTTGTTGGTGTGATAGGAGAGAGAGGAGAAGGAGAAGAGGTAAGGGCTGGTACTCTTCAGGGTTTTGGAGTACTTTTCAAGCTGATGCTCAAGAATTCTTTCGAAATTATCCCCTGCATTAAGGAAACCCCCTTGAAAATCGAGTAACATATATCACAGCTTGTCAAAGAGACACAAAAAAAAAAAAATGTCTTGGTAAGGAGAGTGGAAAGAAAGATCAAAAGTACTATATTCTTAAACACAAAAACTGTCATTAGGAAAGTTTTCAATGGAGAAAGATAGAGAATTCATTTAGAGCTATCACTAAAATCATACAACACTATTTGAAAGCCCAATAAGATCACAAGAGCCTGTCAGAAGTAGTTGAGGTGAAGGGCACACTAAGGAGGGGGGAAGCAGGCGGAGGGAGCAGGTCAGTGGCGTCCAGCGGCCGACTTAGAGGAATAGAGGGCGTGTTCTATGCAGTAAGGATAATCTCAGTACAGGTATGCAAGTGTTCCAGGCTCAGCTAATAGGATGAAGGCTGACCAGGTGAATTCCTCGAAATTCCAGCCTCTCCTTTCATCACGTACGTTCCTCTCGTTCCTCGTCTTCCCTTCTCTTTCCCTCGCTTTCTTTTCCTTCCTCCCCCCACCCACTCTCGTCTATTCAATCCTCTCTGCCTTGCCTCCCTCCCGCCTCCTTCTCTTGTTCCTCCTTTTTCTGTCTAGTGTGGGTGGAGGGAAGGAGGGAAAGAGGGAAGGAGGGAAGAAAATGTGACTGATATAACCATTTGCCTTTTTTCAGTTCAAGGGAAATATTTCAGAATTTAATGAAATCCCTCACATAATAAAGCCATTATAAGTATTGTGAAATTGACGACAAGAGATGCACTGAACCGTGTGTTGGAGGAAAATGTTTGCTACCATGTGTTGGATTTGCGTTCAGTGTTGCAATGGAGGGAGTAGAAATATTATGATGAGAGTGACAGAATCCTTCAGAGAATATTAAAAAACAAACAACTGATATCACTTTTTTCATACTGCTGTTAATGTTAATGTTTATTATAATGATGATATGTACAGTCGGCTCACTCTTTGACCTACTTCTATCTATAATCCTTTTTTTCATGATAGGTAGGATTGGCTAAAGTTGCCTCTGACGTGTATCATAAGCCTGCCTACTTCCTACCTACCTCAACACCTCCCCTCCTCGTCGCTCTTCCCTTCCTTCATCCCTTTGCTATACCTTACGACTTTTAACCAAGGAGATTTAACCATTAAAATCACGAGTTGACATGTCTCTCTAGGTCAAAGTAAGGTTAGAAAGTCTGCTTCTTCAAGTAGTGAGCCATCTGTACCTAATTTCAAATATCCTATACACTGCGACTCATCCTTTTTTTGTAATTAATTTAACAGAAAACCTGATAGGAAAAACAAACCAATATATAATCCAAACAGAAATAAAACATAAAGAACAATATAAAAAAGAACACTGATTAAATATAACTATAAGAACAGTACGATTAATAATAATAACAAAAATAACTTCGCATGCAACTTGTGATAAATATAATTAAAACAACAAAACAGAATAGATAAGACAGGAGGATAATGAGTAAGATAGATGAACAGTAAGGTGAGGAGCATGGCTGTTGGATAGAGGGTGGGAGAGAGGAGAGTAGGATGGAAAACTGAGTGGGTGGGTGGGTGGGTGGTGATGGTGGTGGCGGTGCGGGGGAGGAGGTTCAGAGAGGAGGCTACTGGCATGAAATGGACACACACAAAAGCAGGTAACATTCTGGAGGAGGAGGAAAAAAATAGACCAAGATAAAGAGGAGCAATGTGAGGCTGAGCGAGGCTGATCCGGCCACATTATCATGAAAATTACACGAGTCCTCCCCCCTCACGCCTCCAAGTCTCTTTATCCCGTTTTCTTCCCTAAAATTCCTGGCCGTCTTGAGTGCGATAACGAGGCAGCTGCTCAGACACAAGACGCAGTGATTACCAAAGGAATGAACGGCCGGTGACGCGCGCTGTGGTGTCGGGCTGGTTGTGCTGTGATGCCTGTTGGTGGTGATTCTGTGTGGTGTCGCATTGCTAACACTGAATGGGTACAAGATGTTGGTTAATTATGGTGTATGTAATAGTAGGATGGTAAGATGATAGTGGTGCATATTAGATGTGTTAGTAAAAGATGCTTGTTAGAATTAGCTGTCAATTTAGAGTTCTGAATACGAAAATGCATAGATGAAGGTCTAAATACAACAGTAGCGTAGATTATAGATAATAAATGTAAGTTACTATGATGATAAATACTTTTACAGCATATCAGAAGTATTAGAGAAGAGTTAGGTCACGACAACTTTCTTGGATAAAAATGCAAACAAACTGAACTATATATAACGTAGATTATAAAAACGAAATGTAAGATATGACATATTTTACAGCATATTACAAGTATCAGAGAAGTTGCATGTAAAAATGAGCAACATCATGACAACTTTCTTGGATAAAAATGCAAAATAAACTGAACCATATATATAACGAAGATTATAAAAACGAAATGTAAGTCATGACAGATATTCTTACAGCATATTACAAGTATCAGAGAAGTTACAAGTAAACAAGAGCTTCGCCATTACAACTTTCTTGGATAAAAATGCAAACAAACTGAGCCATATATAAAAAAAAAAAATTACAAAAACTGATAAATGCACATGAACAAAAAAGTAAATACAATGAAAACAAGAAAAACCTAAACGAATTCATAACATCAGCGTGATGAGGAAAAAAAAAAAAATGTGAAAAATTTCCTTTGGTGTCACGTAAACATCTTAAGAGGCACCACCACCACCACCACCACCTAGCTGACCCGTGTATTCCCCCTTCTCCCCTTCCCCTTTGCCCCTTGCCCTCTTCCCTAAGATGGTCACATACCCGCGCCTCCCTCGCACAATAAACACCCGGGGCATAAAAGCGCGCCATTCCTATCCCGCCATTACTTAATCAGAGCAATGGGCTGAGGAGTGAAGGAATGAATGGGGAGGAGGGGAGAGAAGGAAAAGGAGAAGAGCAGGATTAGGAGGAGGAATTTCAGTGTCCAAGGAAATAGTTATCAGAAGGAGAATCTTGGCGCGTACACAAACATGGAGGTCAGTGTGTGTGTGTGTGTGTGTGTGTGTGTGTGTGTGTGTGTGTGTGTGTGTGTGTGTGTGTGTGTGTGTGTGTGTGTGTGTGTGTGTGTGTGTGTGTGTGTGTGTGTGTCCGTCCGCCGCGCGTGTGAAAACCCTATATTGCATGCACGTGGAAATTACAAAGCACTAAATGTATATAAAAAAAAAGGAAAAGGTAATAGATTCGATTTCCCACGAGGCGTCACCACTACTACACCGCCCACGCCCACCCCAGCCCACGTCCTGCTGTATCCCGCTCCCACGAGAACGGTGGAGGGCGGGCGTGGCGTGGCGTGGCGGGCAAGAGGAGGAGAGGAATTAACAGTCACGCGCTGATCTGCATAAAGCTTCACTACTTGATGGTTTAGCTCGTGGACACCTTATCCCCACACACCTCTCTCTCTCTTCCCACTCCCTTCGTCCGCTACAGGAAGTGGATATTTAAGGCTCTAGGTTGCATGTCACAGTTCAGAGGTAATGAACATGCAGTGACGGTCATTAGTTGAGTAACACACGACGCTGATTTGACGTTAATTTGCTCTTTTCCATTACTATTTCACTGTATTTGACCGTTTCTTTCCTCTATGTTCATTTCGTTGATGTAATAAATTTCTGTCACTCTTTGGGTTTTGTTAAGATTGTAGGATTTGATTTACGAATACCGAGGGATTTAATTTGCGAATATCTTTACTATTTTATTGTGTTTTATCGTTATCGTATACTAAAGTTCTGTCACTTGGTGGAATTGCAAGATTGTGGGATATAATTTACGAATACCGAGGGATGTAAATTACGAGTACCTTTACTATTTCGCTGTACTTTATTGTTTTCTCGCTCTATGTTTATTTCGTTGATGTGCTAAAATTTTGTACCATGTTTCTTTATATTTTTGGTGCCCTTGTCCAGTTCTCCTCTCTTACGTCATAAAAAAGCTTCACTCGTCATGTCCCAGTTCTTTGGCTAATTCTACCGACTCTATAAAGAGACTAGCAACTGAGAGGGCCATTTTTCCATATATCTGTAGTGCCCTCGTCAAGTCCTCCTCTCTTACACTAATAAAAAAAAAAAAATCACTCACAAACCCACAAAACTCCAGTGCCGTGTCACAACCTGGCCGCTGCTGCTGACTGTGCCGCCTCATTCACTCTAGCGTAGCACGTTCCACCCGTTCCACCACGCCCTGTTTCATTCATTTCAGTCTCTCCACCCACCGTCCCGCGCTCCCTCGTCCCGTTCAGGCTCGCCTCGCCCTACAAACCTGCCCCGCCCGTCCCGTCCCGTACCGTATCGTCCCGTTGATGTACTGTCTCGTTCGGTCTTAAATCACTCCGCCCTGCTCTGTTGTGTGCATTCAGGAAACTTGTAGCTTGGAGTCTGAAAATTCATGGGTTTTATTTGGGTATAGATAGTGAAGAGGTTTTTAATGTGGAATATAAATTTGATTAGTGTTTTTATAAAGTATTTGTTGATTTTAAAGTGTATTAATCTCTCTCTCTCTCTCTCTCTCTCTCTCTCTCTCTCTCTCTCTCTCTCTCTCTCTCTCTCTCTCTCTCTCTCTCTCTATGGTATCCTTGCTACATGTGCCCTCTTAATGTCTCCTCTCAAAGAACTTATACCCTTGTCCCTTCTTTCCTCCTTCCCTCCCTTCTCGACCCTCCCTCCCTTAGCCTCACCTCGAAGGTTCTACACTGGCCAGCCTATAAAGTCCCCTGCCTTCACCCTCCCCTCATCCCAATACTCTCTATGGCCGCGCCTTACCCTTGGCAACCGAATATCGAGCGCACAAAGAATCGTTGCATCTAAATGTGAGAATATTACCGAGGTGAAAAAAATAGAAAGGTTCGCTAAGAAGGCCGAAGGTGACGGGAAAAAAGGGCGAGGAAGAGGAGGAGGAGAAGGAGCAAGAGGAGAGGGACGACCTTTGCAAGCAGGAGAAAGGGAAATGTGATAAATAGGGGCAAACCTGAGGACGGGCAAAAAAAAGTGTTAGGAAAAAAATAAAGGAAAACGGAGGGTGGGGGGAAAAAAAGGGAAGGCTCGAGCCAACGTCCATATTTCCCTTATTCCTTCGTGTGTTATTCATATTCCTTAGTTCTTTCCTCGTCATTTGGTCAGCTATCGTCTGTGGAATACTCAGAAGCACTTAACTATACTTTCCCACTGTTCTTTTCCTCACAGTGTTAAGGTAAAGGCGGGTAGGTCGAAGTTAATGCGTTAGTGTGTGGTTTGGTAAGAGTCACGAGGCAAGGTTCCTGGTGGCGTGAGCGAAGTGGTGTGTGAGAGGCGACGCGCGCGAGACTCCTTGAGAGGTAATGTAATGCACTCTTCTAAGGCCTACCGAGGGGAGAGGTGTACCAGACGGAGGGAGGGGAGGAAAACCAGGTGGAGGGACGAGAGGGAGAAGCAAGAGACAGAGAGAGTAGTGGATGGAAAGAGGTAGGAATATCAAGACGGGGGTAAAGGAAGAAGAGTACAGGTCATACATACATACATACACATATACAGGAGAGGGAGAAGTAGGGAGTAGAGAGAGTGAAGGGAAAGAGGCAGGAAAATCACGACGAGGGGTAAAAGAGGAAGAATACAGGTCATACATACATACACATACAGGCATACATACAGATATGCAAACATACATACACATATACAGACATACATACACATATACAGACATACATACAATTCATCTCAATTATGATCGTAAATACTAATGTTGCTAGCAATCCGAGAAGTGTACAGTTTAAATCCAAGAAAAATGCAAGGATTATTTTGTATTTTTAAGGCTACGGAACTACAGAACATAATGCAATACAAAGCCGAGGGTCTGAACACTTGTGAAGGATTAATACAAAGAATATTTAGCAGAGAAAGACACATGTTGCATT
>NC_059274.1:692500-697500 GCF_017591435.1 Portunus trituberculatus
TCTTCGGCTCCTCCCCTAGCCAGGCTTCCCGGCAGGCCCTGCCACAATGCTTGGGGACTAAAACAGGAGTCCTGCCAGACAACCTTCTTGGACGGTCCCAAAATTAGATTTCAAGTGGTCCTGACATGGCCGCAGGTGAGGGCGTCTGGGAGGCCACCGCGGCGCCCACCGGGGGACCAACGCTGCCGTCAGGATCTTCGCGGCTACTGTGGTGGACAGTGAGGTGCCGCAGCCGCCACATTGATCACCGCCACCCCGGGAACACGCCGCAGGACACCTCCCAGGGAACCACCACCACCAACACCACCACCACCAGTGTCCCCATCACCACACACAGGCATGTCTCATCCCGCGCGTACTGCACCGCGAGACCAGATGAGCAACGCCATTCAATCAGCACCAGGTATGCAAATCCCATTAGGTGGAAAGCTTGGATCGCGTCCTATTCCAGTAATCGAACGGCGATCTCGGATGAGGTGGGGCGGCGGTGCTGGTAGGTGAGAATGAGGGCGGAGGGAGTCTGGCCGCCCCACACCTCGGCCTGGCGGGAGGGGACAGGTAATCACCAACAAGGTAATTGGATTCGCAGTCGGACATCTCGCTCACCTGCCTACTAACGGGCGATCATTTGACGGCTTCAAGTATCTCTCGATCTCTTCTGCCTCTTGTGTGTGCGGCCCATGATCCTTTGTTTACGGCAGCCTCGCGGGGGAGATGGAGGGGCTTAGTCTGTTTGGTTTTCATTCAACGGGCTTCTGAAACACGTTGGCCTGAGAATGTTGTGGCGTGAGGGATTCCAAGTGCCACCAACTGAGAATTCCCAGCCAGAAAACAATGACAAACTTTCGTAAACTGACTTGAGGGTGTTAGTGCCTCGCCAAGACACCGCCTATCCACCTCTCCTCCTTCATCTCAGCCTGTACGTGCCTTCTTAATCCCAGCTTCGTTATCTCTCTATCTCAATCCCTTTTTTGCTTATTAATTTTAGTATGTTTGCTTGTACTTTCTGTACCTGCCTGTATTTTCTGGTCTGTTCCTCCTCGTCTGCCGCTGAGGGGACTGCTAATGAGTGGGTGACAGGTGAGAGGTTCAAGTTACGGGCAAGCAGCAGGTTCGCACGTGTCTCGCGAAGTACTCACGTGCGCCAGGTACTACAATCACGTGGGTAATCAAGGGCCAGGTGCGGCGTCCCCCTTTCAATCCCTTATTCCCCTCCTTCACCCCTCCATCCGTGCACGCTTTCAGTGCGTCCCTCTCTCCCCATCATCGCCCCTTCATTCTCCCTTTTCAATCTCTCCCTTAGTTCCATTCCCTCCACCCGTTTCTGTTCTATTTTCATCCTTTTCCCATACATTTTTTTGGGGGTACTCTGATTCTTTCTCGTGTTTCAGTCGCCTTACCACCAGATCGTTCAGCCAGGTAGCGAAACTGTATTGATTATAAACGGACATACAGACTTACATAACTGGCAGATGAACCTTTTTTCCATAATCAATAATGAATACCGATTAGCAAACAGAAGCACAAGTCCCAAATGGTAGCTGGCAAACAGAAAGCAGCAACACCAAGCAATTAATTCACTCAGGAACTGCATCTAAGCGCCATCTCTTGGGAAGGAGATAAAGCACTCCCTTTCACCCTTCTATAGTGCAATGTTCGTGCTTCGTTACATAGATAAGAGAAATGTTTTTATTGAATATCATGAATAGAAATAGATAAAACATAGGTCATTATGTAATATCATCCACCAAATTTGTGATTAATATCTAGTGAATCACACACAAAACTATCACTGTACAGATATACACACAAGAAATGGAAAAATAAATAAAGCTTAAATAAGAATAGATAAAAGAATGATCATTACATAATAATGATCAATATGTTAATTTGTGACTGATATCTAGCAAATCACACACAAAACTCTCACTATACAGATACACACACAAGAATTGGAGCAAGAAGTAAAGCAATCCACCGAAAAATGAATTAAAATCTAATCAGTCATGCAGAAAAATAACTCCTTACTGATATACATAATAAATCACTAAAAATAAACCAAGATCTAAATTTTGCATTAAACTCAACCCATCTACACACAAACAATATTCTTTTATAGACTCACACAGAAAAAAATTACTTGAAAAAAAAATATATATCAAAACCTACAACTTATGCAGCTAGACAGAACACGAGTCCCCTGCACCATTCATCAGGCAGAACAGCACAGGTGAGTTAACCGCAGCAGCACAGGTTGAGGTGAACAAGTAGACGTGTGGAAAATTCTGTGCCTTTGAAAAGAACGTGGACTGTGGTAAGCGAATTCCTGGTCCGTGATTTCTGAGCCTCGAGGGACACACACTGAGTTGTAATGAGGTTAGGGGAAAACAGGCGCCTCTCCATACAACCTTGCTAATGAGTGTGAACATTCCTCTTAGCAGTGTGGGAAACAAGTCTCTTCTCTCCTCTACCTCCTCTTTCTTCTCCTCCTCCTCCTTCACTAGCCACTTCTTCCCACACCTTCCTCCTTTTGCCTCCTCAGACACACACACACACACACACACACACACACACACACACACACACACACACACACACACACACGCAGGCACCAATTTGTTCACATTATGAAGTTCTGTGAAGGTTATTGTGTTGAGTCCGCTGTCTCCCACTCTCTCTTCCCGTCGCTCGTCGCTTCTAAAGGCTGGGAACTCGCGGCGCGTTGGGCGAGGCGACGGTGAGGAGAGGAGGCGAGGGAAGCGAGGGTAGTCTTTGAAAGTGAAAGCACAGACAGGTAGATGAAGATACAGACTGACAGGCTTGTTAGGAGGGACAGGGTACAGAGATTAAGTCATTGTTTTCTTGTGTCGGGAATTTGAATGCAATGTGAGAAGGAATCTAGGAGTGTGTGTGTGTGTGTGTGTGTGTGTGTGTGTGTGTGTGTGTGTGTGTGTGTGTGTGTGTGTGTGTGTGTGTGTGTGTGTGTGTGTGTGTGTGTGTGTGTGTGTGTGTGTGTGTGTGTGTGTGTGTGTGTGTGTGTGTGTGTGTCGCTCTCTCTATATTTTCCCTTACGTATTATGCACGTCTGTGTGAGCGTTTTTATGAGCCAGCGGAAGACGTGGAGGGAAGCAGGCCAAGAGGCACGAGTGGAGAGCTCCTGGAGAGAGGGAGAGGGAAGGGAGGCAAGGAGAAATGGAGGGAGAAAGAGGCAAGGAGGGAGGGAAGGAGGGAGGGAAGGAGGGAGTCTCAAAGGAGTCTCTCTCGTGGAACAGAGCAATTCTCCTCACTTGCTAAAAAGATTACGGCGCAAGAAAAGGCTCACGGCGGCGGCAGGGTCCAGGCGCCTCGGGTCGCCTCTTAATGGAATATCTTAAAGAGATTTTTTCACACTGGCTGGGCGCACGGAATGCCCAAAGTCTCGCATCTTCGCACCCGATTAAATTTCTAATCTACCACCAGAAGTTTGATTTCTACTCCCTTTTTTACGGGAAGTGGAGGTCTCGTGATGGTAACACAGACTGATTGGATCCTGATGATGAAAATATAAATCCATTTCTATAAATCTACGACTGAATATATAATCTAGTCACATGCTTTATTTCGACTCATTCCTTACACAGGTGAAGTAGAAGCCCTGTGGTATCAAGACTTATTAAATGAACGGTTGATACTGCAAACAAGTCTTTTCTTTCATATCTCCCATTTGCGAGTGAATCTTTAACCTAGAAGTTTGACCATTTATTCTTTATAGGAACATTTGTATCATTAAGACATAATTGCACGAGAGATACTACCAATACGTTAACTTCTTTAATGAATATAAACTTACTTGGCTTCATGTCACGCTTCCTCCCCTGTTGAAACATCTAGACAACGAATGGAAGAGTGATGTGTTGCATATAACGGACAGGAGGGAACATACATAAGCATCTACAGGTTGGACAGGTGAAGAGGTCCAGCACGTGTCACCAGGGCGGGGCAAGACAGCAGGAGAGGAAACACGACGTGGGAATCTGTCACAAGGTAATCGGTCTTCTTGTAACTTTGAGCTCGAGGCGAACATAAACTTCAAGGATCAAGCGGAGACCACGTAGAGGCATGTTAAGAATTTGAGTAACTTGCTGCACTTATACTGTTTTTAGGTCATCAATTCAATCCCTTTTTAACCTCTTCAGTACCATGACACGCTTTCATATTCATTCTGCTTAGTATTTTGTGATTTTATACAGTTTCAGACACTTATGTGGGGATTAAAATAGTGAAGACTCTGGCCACTAATCTTCTGACGCCCAAAGACCCTTCTAATGTCAAGAAAATCGTCTAATCGCAACCAAAACTCATGGTAAAAATGCGTCAATTAGTGGAAAAATGTATAGGTACTTCACTCTCCTCCACTGTCATTAGCTTTTCTTATATGCTTTTGATTCGCTGACTCCCTCAACACACTTAATGGGTTCATAGTATATCAAATACCTGGAAACTAACGGACAACACCAAACACAGTGCATATGAATATAGTTTTTCACTGTACGTCTAACCATAAGCACCTCTTCAAATTACTTCATTTTCCTACACTGTCATCAGCTTTTTCTTAAATACTTGTGATCCGCTGACTCCCTCCACGTACTTAATAAATTCAGAACATATCAAATGCCTGGAGACTGACGGACAACGCCAAACACAATGTATATGAATGTAGTTTTTCTCTGTAAGGCTAACCATAAGCACCTCTTCAAACGTACTTCAGAAGAAACGAGACCTGTGTGACCTGTCCTATTTGCGCCTTGTCAAAAACCTCAACCAAAATATGAACCTGATAACAGTAAAATTCTCTCTCCTTCGCCATTCATCCCTGTCTCGAGTCTCCCACTCCCCTCGTTTGGTCTAAAAAGAGAAACATAATTGGATAAAAAAAGGAAAAGTCTGGAAAATAATCTTGCCTCTCTCCCTCGAAGTTCAGGACAGCCACTTGTGAGTCTTTATGAGGCGAGGAACCTTTC
>NC_059274.1:702500-715000 GCF_017591435.1 Portunus trituberculatus
CCAATTCTCTTTACACACTCCCGAAGATGAATAACTGTCATTCCAACGCTACAAATATGGATTACATTGAAATACTTAGCGTACAAAGACTGAGCAAAAATTCACACCAATAACGACCTTCTGTAATATTTTACGCTATCGGACACAATATTTCAAGTCATCCACTCTCACTCTTCACTCTCGCTCTCAAATACTCTCCTTTTATCTATTTTTCCCACCCTCACCTCTCCTTACCTTTCCTCTCTCTCTCTCTCTCCCTCTACCTCTCCCTCTCTCTCCTCCACCGGCGCTGGAAATACGTTACTAGATTTTCTCATCATATTTTTCCACGATTTGACACACAACGAAGCTTTCTTGGTCCTGTGTGATCTTGTTTTGCCAGTCTGAGGCGTGGGAGAGAGAGAGAGAGAGAGAGAGAGAGAGAGAGAGAGAGAGAGAGAGAGAGAGAATGTCCTACCTTTCCTTCTTCTCCTCCTTCCCTTTTCTTTCTTTTCTCCTTCAACGATGATCTGAAGAGGAAACGAGAGAGAGAGAGAGAGAGAGAGAGAGAGAGAGAGAGAGAGAGAGAGAGAGAGAGAGAGAGAGGATTAGATGAGAAAGAGAGAGAGAGAGAGAGAGAGAGAGAGAGAGAGAGAGAGAGAGAGAGAGAGAGAGAGAGAGAGAGAGAGAGAGAAACTCGTGGCTCCTCCCGCAGGTGATAAGAAGCGCATCATTAAGGTTAGCAGCGGAAGCTTTCAATTGCCTACAGGGAAATAAGGAACAGCTGGAGACTGAAGGGGCGGTGGGCGGGGGAAGAAAGGCAGGGCTGGCGGAAGGAGAGGAGGAAAGAGACGGAAGGAAGAAAGGAAGGAAGGAAGGAAGAGGGGGATAGAACCATAATCTCTGCACGTGTTCAGGCCGCACGCGCGTTCACTCTTGACATCTTGACGGGTATAGAATTTTCTCTTATCAAACCTCTTGTATCTTTCCTTCACCCACTCCTTCCTCTCAACATCCAGACTTCACTAACTAAACATAAACAACTCTAAATATTCTACCAGTCCGTGCACGTACAGAATTCCAGCAAGCATCAAGCATCGTGCCATACAAGAAGGGACACGTGCTCCTCAGATGTCTCAAGCTGGCCGGAGTTATCACCTCAGCTCTTCCTTGTCCCTAACTCGCCTCGTCTCTGTCCCAGCTAACCCTCACCCACTCTTGCACAGCTTCAAAAGGCATCGAGCAGGAGGTAAACAAAGGTATGCTGCTTTTAGGTAAGTCAATGGGGTGTCTACTTTTGCTTTGGGAGATTAAGGAAATGGCAGGTGTAGGTGAGAGGAAAAGGTAAGTGAAGGAAAGGAGGAACAGTATATAGAAAAGAGGAAAAGAGAAGTGGGAGGAAGGAAAAGGGAAGTGAATGAAAGAAAGGAGGAACAATATATAGAAAAGAGGAGAAGAGAAGTGGGAGGAAGGAAAAGGGAAGTGAATGAAAGAAAGGAGGAACAATGCATAGAAGAGAGGAAGAGATGAAGTGGGAGATCTAGGTGAGAGGAAGGAAAAGGAAAGTGAACGAAAGAAAGGAGGAACATTGTATAGAAGAGAGGAGAAGAGAAGAAGGAAATACAAGGAGGAGGTAAGAATGAAGAGTAGAAGAGAGAACGGAAGTGGAAAGGAATGAGCAAAAAATACATAATGGAAAATAAAATATAAAAGGAACGAACATGAATAGAAAGAAGCAAGGAGGATGAGAGAGATGAAATTCCTTAAAAAAAAGAGAGAGAGAAAAAACAATATATAATAAGAACAGTTTAAATAAATGGCCAAAGAGTCAGTAAAGCTTAAAACAAATAGAGAAACTTAAATGCCTCGAAGGAGAATAGGATATTTTAAGAAAAGGGGTGACGAGAAGAATGAGGTGAGAGGGGTGAGGTGAGGGGGCACTGTAGGACTGAGGGAAACGCAGGTGTGGCTGAGAGGGGATAAGACAGGAAGGAGGAAGGGTAGGAGGGAACGGAAGGCGGTGTGGAGGGAGGAAGAGGAGGAGGAGGAGGAGGAGAGAAGGATGCCAAGGAAGTATTTGGAGAAAGAATCTTTAGCAAAAACTCCTTCACCCAGAATGAACTATGACCTTCCTTCCCCTTCCTTTCCCTCTCTCTTCCACGTGCAGGCGGTCAAAGGCACGTGGTAAGGCGTCTAGGAGGAAAGAAGAGCCACAGGAACGCTACCGGATGCCACGTGCCACGCCGGAAGTGACCGGAAGACAGGCACAATGCACGGCTCCTTGGCGCATTCCTGTCCTGAGAAGCGACATTCACCTCCAGGTCGCCCTTCGTGTCTCGCTCTGTTATTGTTGTGTTATGCCTCTGCCGCCACCCTCGTCCGCCCCCCGTCACTCCTCCTATTCATTCCCCCGACGCCTATGTCCTGCTGCTCATCAATACCCAGCCACCACTTCCTCTCCTGCAGCTGCACCGCACACACACACACACACACACACACACACACACACACACACACACACACACACAGGGTGGAACGATATGTCTGTAAATAATGTATGTATATCCTCAGAAAAAATAGAATTCTATATATAAAAAAAAAAAAAAACGAGAAACAAGAGTTAATACAAATATCTTCACTCTATCCTACATTTTTTTTCACTTAGACATCTTCCCTTCCTCATTTTCTTCCTTCACCCCTTTATTTTTTTTCTCCTCCTTCCCTTCTTCTTCCGCCTGTTGTTGGTCCCTCCTCCCCTCGCGTGCCTCCCCTTGTTTACCTTACACCTCACCTGACCCCTCACTCACCCACACGTCTCCCCTCACCTGTCCTGCTCTTGTCACCTTCCCCTTTCCTTCCCCTTCTCTCATTCACACAGATACTTTTTTCACCTCCTTCTCTTCCTCCTTCACTCTCTTTTACTCTTTTCTCTCTTATCATTTGCTCATCTTTTTTCTTCCTTCTTAATTTGATCCTCTAGATATTTAGTTTGTTGTTGTAACTTAAGAAAACCCCGAGAGAGAGAGAGAGAGAGAGAGAGAGAGAGAGAGAGAGAGAGAGAGAGAGAGAGAGAGAGAGAGAGAGAGAGAGAGAGAGAGAGAGAGAGAGAGAGAGAGAGAGAGAGAGAGACTGAACTGTGATGGGGGTACAGACAGGAGAGATTACTTAAGGCGAGTTGGAGGAATTGACAAAAAGAGAGAAAGATGAGGACAAGTCAGGTATTGGTGGTGTGTAAGTGAAAATATGGAATGAAAATGGAAGGTGGTATTAGAAAACGGGTGAGCAGGGAGAATAGAATCTAAGGACTAATGAAGACAGTATACTAATGGAAAAAAAAATGTATAGATGGAAGAAATGTAGAAGGGATTGAAGCCATGCATGGAGAGAGATAAGGATGGAAATGGAAGAGATATAGAAGGAGGAGGAGAAATATAAGAGAGTATAGAGGCAAATGGAAAGAAAAAAAAAATGGAGAAGTGGAAATAAAAAATGGAAAAACAATAAAGGAATTAAAAATGATTATGAGATATAGAAGGGGGAGGACAAAAATAATAGAGCAATAAAGGGAAAAAAGGAGTATAGAGGCAAATAGAAAGAAAAAAAAGAAGTGGAGATAAGAAATGGAAAAACAATAGTAAATAAATTAAAAACGATTATGTGTGTGCTTGCATCAACCTCCCCTCTTTCATCTTCCTCCCCTCCTCCCCCATCTCCCCTCATCCTTCCTTCCCTCCCTCTTTCCCGTTCACCTCCCCATCCTCCTCACACACTCCCCCAGTCCCTAGGGAAGCGGCAGCCCCTGAGGGAGGCTCGGGTGGCGCTGCTCCCGCGCCGAGTATTAATCAATGTTTTGTTAACAATGTCGATGTGTATGCAAATGTGTGTACCTGCTGGGTGGCTACATACCTACGCACACACGCACACACGCACACACACACACACACACACACACACACACACACACACACACACACACACACACACACACACACACACACACACACACACACACACACACACACACACATAAATGCATATGTAGTATATTAGGGTAAAGAAAATGAAGACTATTGGTGTGTGTTACATGTTTTTTGTATACGAATTTTGTATATTGATTAAAGTTATGATGAATAAAATCGATCTTTTTTCTATTACTGTTGTTGTTGTTGTTGTAATTGTTGTTGTTGTTGTTGTTAGCGTTGCTGTTATCTTGTTTATATATCCATTCATTTATCTATTTTTTTTGCAAGGAGTATTTTTGTAGTGTCCAGATATCATCATTAGTACTCATACTATCACATCATTGGCAAACAGTGCAATGAATTCCCTTGACTTATGAACCAACTATAATGGCAGTCATGAGAATCTACAATGTTATATCCCTGACTCCAATGACAATTTACCAAGGATTTCTGTTCTATCAGTGCAGAAGACAACAATGAAAACCAGACCAATCACCTCTATAACCTTTTAAGCCTCCTAAGAACACACAGGATATCCCAGATAGCGAAGAGGTATTTAGGGCAGAAGATAGTGAAAAGCTGACAAATATTCATATAACTAAGGCGATGGTAGAACAGGGGATAGATAAGCTAAAGAAATTCAAGTCACCAGGACCTGATGAAATAAGAAAGCTTGAAGGGTCTCGGAATACAACTCTGTCTCACTATTAACATTACGTCTCTCCAACAAACTTCCAGACACAATAACAGGAGCACTACTAACAAAAACCAAAACGACAATTTCTCTAACTTTATTTTGTGTATAAAAGTATAAAATATAGATATACTTTTTGTGATATACATAATGAGATTCTCCACAATAAACCATATATGCCTCTGTAACACAGGAAGACAGAAATTGGGAAGGCACAGCGAATAATTGGCACTATTTTGGCACTGATCCTGCGTTGTCCTACTCTTCCACTCCAGGAGCACCGGGAGGGACGTTCAGGTAAGGGACACGCGGCAGGATTCATTCAGGAAACAGACACACACAGAAGGAGGAAGAAGGCGAGGCAGCGGACAGTACATTGAAGTATCTCTTGAGTATTGTCTTGAGTCACTCCCAGTCATTGTGTCGACAGTGCAAGAAGCGTTAGAATTGCAGACCGGCGAGGAAGGCGTGGTGAGGGTATCGAGGTGGTGAGCGTTTCTCTCTCTCTCTCTCTCTCTCTCTCTCTCTCTCTCTCTCTCTGGATTATCACACATTAAGACTCCAGCCTCTCTCACACCCTCGGATAATTCCTTCATTGGCATTTCATCTCTGCTTTCATCCTCCTCGCGACATTCCCAACCCTTCCTCTCACGTATCCTCGCCTCGCTCTCACCCTCTCCCCTCGTTCTCAGCCTCCACTCTCACGCCGGTCTTCCTTTCTTCCCGTCCTCTGCCTCCCCCCGGCAGGAGGACAATGGGTGGGGCTGGTGGTATGCAGGTACGTTGGGGAGACCCGCGGTGGCTGCTGGTCTCAGGTAAAGCTGTTGAGAGTTGTCAGCCTCCCAGGACACACCTGGCCGCGCCCCACGCTCACACAGGCACACCTTCGCCAATTTCCCAGCCGTCTTTGTGCACCGCGGCTCAGACTTGACTCTAACGTATACAGCCTTAACAGCCTGGTGAGCGGGAGTCGACTTGGTGCAGAGCTTTGGTCCGACACAAAGTGTTCATCAACAAATAAGAATGGATGTCATGTAGCTACTGATGATTGTTTTGTCTGCAAAACTTGGTAGCCAGGACGTGTCCTTGAAGGATGCTGACCGACTATGGCCTCTGGGAGGCCTGAGGTGTGGCTTGACTAGACTGGCGCGTGGCCCGCAGGCTCACGTGCACCGGTGACGCCCTGTGGCTGAGGGGCATGATGCTCCCTCGAGTATGTTGAGCACTGGGAAGCTTGAGTGAGCACTGTGAAGTCAGAGGGGCAGAGTAGGACCTGGAGCCAGGGCCATGGGACGAGCTGGCCGCACCCCTGGGCATCCGTGGTCCTCGTGCTTCACCAGCAGCGACATACGTGAGAACGTTTTGGGACAGGACCTGCACGCGTACTTCTTGACATCCGTGTGGGTCTGGAGGTGGGCCCGCAGGTTGCTGCGGTCCGCGAAGCAACGGTCACACTGCGGGCACTGGAAGGGCTTCTCCCCCGTGTGGGTCCTGATGTGTCCCTGCAGCAGCCAGGGCCGCGAGAAAGCCTTGCCACAGAGCTGACACTTGCAGGGCAGCGTGTGCGTGCGGAATGTGCATCTTGAGGGCTCCAAGGCTCGTATACACCTTCTCGCAGTGCTTGCATGCGAACGACCGCCCGGCGTCCTTGAGGCAGTGGAACTGTCTGTGCTTGGCAAGCCCAGCCATGGTGGCGTAGCGGCGGCCGCAGTCTGGACAAGTGAGGCGCTGCCCGCGCCCCTCCTGCTGTGCCTCGGGGCTGCTCTCGCTGCTGCTGGATCCTGCCTCGCCCGGCGGCGACACGGACCCCCCTCGGGCGCGTGCCGTAGGGGTTGCGGAGTCGTTGCGGGTGGAGGCAGGAGCCTGGGCAGTCTGGAGGGGCGACGGCAGCCCATATACGCCCAGGGGCAGGTAGGGATGGTAGTGCCACGAACGGACGCCGACGCCGCGTTCCCGCAGCACGTGACGCAGTGGGTCCCTGGGCGTGGGTGGGGCGTAGGGACTGGTGTGGGCGCCCGAAGTGCTTCCCGGTGTCCTCAGCACCGTTGGTCGCCCGCACGCAGCCGCCACCTCGCTGATGAGACGCAAGCCAGCACTGCTCATGAAGTTGCTGCCACTGCTGCTGCTGCTGCTGGAGGTAAAGCTGCTGCTGTTGCTGCTTGTGCTGGCTCCGCTGCTGCTTATGGTGCTGGCGCTGCTGGTGCTGCTGCTGTAAGCTGGGGTGCTGATGCTCTCTGGTGTGTTGCTGCTAATCGTGGCATGTGAGTGGGCAGGGGACATGCCGAGGCCGCTGCCCACCAGCCCTAGCAGAGTGGTGACGGCGGGCCGGCGAGGTGTGAGGGCAGCAGCAGAGACAGCAGGGAGCAAGGGCGTTGGAGTAAACACTGAAGGAGCAGGCATGGAAGAGGACGCGGCAGAGCGAGGCGGTGGTGAAGGGGGCCTCCTGCTTTTCATGCTGAGGTCCTGTGGCTGCATGTTCTCGTCATCCTCGACACCTGCAGAATACACGCGGTCAACACCTCCTTTGGGCACCACGGACTGGTGTGCACAGCAGTTCAACATGTCAACAAGATGCACGAGAGGGACTTTATCTTACCTTTGGGGGCGTCAAGCAGGTAGTTGAAGAGCGCCAGGGGCCGCTTCTTGGGCGGTCTCGCTATCTGTTCTTTCCCGGTGGGTGTCATGGTGGACAGCGGGACGACGAAGGGCGTGCCGCAGGGATGTCAGGGGCGCCGCGCCGAGATTGATGCACTATTACGCACGTGCCAAGGTTTCGAGGCCTTATATAGCCTCGGGTGCACATGGCACGCGCCAGCCTGCACGCGCCGCCAATGGCTGGGCTGCCTTACTCTGACGTCATAATGCTGGCCAATGCCGTGCTTCTTTGTCATGACGTCACCGAGTTAGGCCAATGGTCGCGCGTGCTCGGGTGGGGCGCCACATTTGAACGTTGGGGCAGGTGGCGACCCGTGGCAGCTGCGCGTGCCCCAGCTCCCCTCTGCCCACCACACACCGAAACCCTCCAGCACAACACTGATTTAAATCCGCAAGCAGGGCAGTCACAACCACCACCTGCCGCTTTAAACTCGCCAAATAATGAAGCTTTGTGCCTCACAACAACACCACTCTTGGAGAAATGAAAAACGTCAGGAAATTTAGTCGTAAATGCGTTGTTATTTTTCCCCTCGAGACAAAATGAAGAGTCAGTCCCATATACAGAAAAAAAGACACAGCCACACAGACAGACAGACAGACAGCACGTGCCCCAACCAGCAGGCGGGCACGAGCTGACCTGCCTTTGTTAATGAGGGCTGAGGGAGGCCCAGCTGCCGCCCCCTCGGCCCCCCACACTCCCCGTCACACATGTTACCACCCGCGTGACGCCACCTCGCCAGCGTCAGCCCAGCCTGTGCCCCTATCACAGTGGTGCGCTACTCCTAGCAACACACACTCACTCACTCACACACACACACACACACACACACACACACACACACACACACACACACACACACACACACACACACACACACACACACACACACATCGAGATTTGAAAGCATCAGTCTAGAAAAAAACACCCGAATATGTAAGTCATGTGTTTATGAAAATATGAAAATTATTTACACTAGTTATGACTGACTCTCTCTCTCTCTCTCTCTCTCTCTCTCTCTCTCTCTCTCTCACACACACACACACACACACACATACACTCGGGTGCCAAACACTCATAATAACTTCGACCACATACAAGCCCTCAGGAACACCATCACCCTCACCGCCTCACTCGCATCCTGACCTGACACTCCCTTACACACCTGGTACCAGACTCACTGACACGTGGCACCATCAGGCACTCATGAACTTCTCTTAATGAACTGACCAGAGAGAGAGAGAGAGAGAGAGAGAGAGAGAGAGAGAGAGAGAGAGAGAGAGAGAGAGCAGTATCCGTCGGCATGTGCGATCAAGTCCCCCTTCACTGGTCTGCCCATCTGTCGGGTCACACGCGGCTACTGCACTGCGTAGAGAGGGAGAGGAGAGGAGAGGAGAGGAGAGAGGAGAGGAGAGGAGAGGAAAGGAAAGGAAAGGAAAGGAGGAGAGGAGAGGAGAGGAGAGGAGAGGAGAGAGAGGAGAGAGAAGAGAAGAGAAGAAAAGAGAGGAGAGGAGAGAGGAGGAGAGAATAGAAAGGTGAATTAGAGGAGAGGAAAGAACACGAGACGAGAGGAGAGGAGAGAATGGGAGAGAAGTGGATGGTAAATGAGAGAAGGGAAGGAAAGACGAAGGTAAATGAGAGAAGAAGAGAGAAGAGGAAGGTAAGTGAGAGGGGAGGAGAGTGTGCCAGACGGGACCATATGAAAAGAAAGAATAGATGAGAGGAGGAAAAGAGGAGGAGGAGGAAGAGGGGAAGAGAAGAGAGGAGAGGAAAGTACTAGAACAGACCAAACGAAAGGAAGAAATGGTTGGGAGGAGGGTAAGAGAAGGAGGAAGAGGAGAAGAGAAAAGAAGAGAAGGGGAGAGTGGAGAGGAAAGGAGGCAGAATGACACAGAAAAGAGGAAACGAAAGACAAAATTGTATCAAGGAAGGATAAAGTAAAAAAAAATAAGACAAACCGAAAGAAAAAGAGAAAAGAAACAGAAAGGGAAGAAATAATGTAAAAAGTGCGATGATAAAAGAGAAACAAAAGAAGAAGAGGAGAAATACGTAAATAGATAAAGAATGAAGTAGAAAATAAAAAAAATAGATCAGTTAAAATAATAGAGATTTTAATTGAACGCTTAACTCTCTCTCTCTCTCTCTCTCTCTCTCTCTCTCTCTCTCTCTCTCTCTCTGATTTGCTGCTTTTATTCATGCTATTGTCTTTCCTGCTTTTATTGTCACTTATTCTTTGGTCACTGATCTCTCTCTCTCTCTCTCTCTCTCTCTCTCTCTCTCTCTCTCTCTCTCTCTCTAATTTGCTGCTTTTATTCATGTTATTGTCTTGCTTTCATTGTCACATTGTCTTGCTTTCATTGTCACATTCTTTCTCTCTCTCTCTCTCTCTCTCTCTCTCTCTCTCTCTCTTGCGGGAAGTAACAAACGCTCGGCACCCAACAACATTCCCTGGGGGACCTCGTGACACGCACCCTTCCGCTCACTGGTCCCAGCTCCCCCTCTTACACCTAACCGCCTTCTCTCTCCTGTACGTGTCTCCCTTTAGCGACTTCGTATCCAGCGCCCCTTCACCATGGATGTGTCAGAGTGTAAGGGGGTGTATCTGAGACTCCAGGCGCCTATACTCGTTCCCAGGGGCCCGGTAGGTCCTGGGGCGCCATTCGTCAACCTTTCCAGTTTCGCTCTCACTCAAGAATCGATTGGGTCGGTTTGTTCCTTTGGTGGTGGTGGTGGTGACGGTGGTGGTGGTGGTTGTTGTTGTTGGGGTTCTCACTCTCTCGCTCTCTCTCTCTATAGTCAAGTGGGCATTCTCTCCCTCTCTCTCTCTCTCTCTCTCTCTCTCTCTCTCTCTCTCTCTCTCTCTCTGCATCACCTGCCTCCCTCTCCTTCTCTCTCCTCTCCCTCTCCTACCTCTCCACTAATTACTCGCCTAAAAATCAAAGGGAGAAAGGTTTTATCCCACTGCCTGCCTCCCTGTGGTTCTCTCTCACTCTCGCTCTCACTCTCTCTCTCTCTCTCTCTCTCTCTCTCTCTCTCTCTCTCTCTCTCTCTGTATTTTTACCTGAGACTGCAATATCTTAAGTTAGGTGTTTCTTCCACTACTACTACTACTACTACTACTACTACTACTACTACTACTACTACTACTACTACTACTACTACTACTACTACTACTACTACTACTACTACTACTAATAATAATAATAATAATAATAACAGGAATCCTTATCATAAGAGTTACCAAGGCAATTAATTCGTTACAGACAGTCATCGTTACGTCATCCACCAATCACTACCGCCTGCTAACCTCTCCCTCACTCTCCCCTCTCCCTCTCTCTCCCCTCTCCCAGCGTACTCCCCCCCACAAATCTCCCTATTAGCCTTCCTCCCCCACTTAAATCTGCGTTGTTATAAGCGTTACTCTCAGACTGGATGGTGCAGCTGGTGTGTGTGTGTGTGTGTGTGTGTGTGTGTGTGTGTGTGTGTGTGTGTGTGTGTGTGTGTATGGGGGCAGCTGGTGTAGTCTTGTCGGGTTTGGGCAGGGTGCTGTGTGTGTGTGTGTGTGTGTGTGTGTGTGTGTGTGTGTGTGTGTGTGTGTGTGTGTGTGTGTGTAGTCAGTGTGCCCCAAGCTGCCAGGTGTGAGGGCAGGTGGAAGCTTGACGGTTACAGCGGTTCAATAGGACACGTGCCCGGCGGGTGACAATGGGTGCGCGTGCCCACACCCCGCACCCGCCGCCTGCTGCCCCCTCCAGCACTCCACCCCGTCCTATGCCCCCCGACACCACGCCCCCTTACACATGTCCCCTCCGCTACCCTCACCATACCCTCTCAATCGTAAGTTATTCCTCTTTTCTTGCACATTGGCACTATTTTTTACTTCTATTCCCCGTCTCCGTTTTGTTCTCTCACCACGACTATTTGCAAAGGCCACAGATGACGGATCGGGTTTTAAAGAGCGCTTCTCCAATTGATATGTAGAGATCTTGTTAATCTGTCACTAAAACCGTGAAAACATCCTTAAAATCTCGCGTCATTCCAACTATTTAGAAGCCTTTAAATGTGGTGGCAGTGCGGCGGTGAGCTAAATTCAGAATGTAACCTGAGTCTCAATCTCTACCTTCCTGATGATAATGTTGACACTAATCATAAGGTAAAATCTTGTATGTCTTTTAAATGTCTGCTTTCTTGGAAGACCATTACCTGTGCGAGTGATCACTGTCCTCAAAATTTAAATAAAAGGATCATCAAATTAATATAGACGCATGAAGTGCCACTTATTAACCTCTTCAGTACTAGAACCTATTTGTATCATGAGTTTTGGTTGTGACTGGACGATTTTATTAACACTAGGAAGCGTCTATGGAGATCAGAAGATTAATGTCCAGATTCTTCACTATTCTATATACTCACATAATTTTCTGAAGCCGTATGAAATCGCCAAACAGTAAGTGGAATGATTATGAAAATGCGTCTTGAAGGGGTTAAATATATGTATATGAAAAAAATGATAATAAAGGTGAACTGAATGACCTTGCATCTTATCCTTTCTTTCAATTAGGCAACTCATTTCCTTCATCATCTCTCCGTCTCTGTCCTCTTTGTCTCACTCTACCTGTATCTTAGTCACCCAGCCTTATCTTATCACCCACGTTTCTTATCTCATCACGCTTCGTCCTTTATAATCTGATATTTCCTTGAAACTTGCGCATTGTCACCTCTCTCCCTCATCATGGCCGCCTCCCACACATTTCTCTCCTTTTAGTAAGCGCTAGTAACTTTTGCTTTATGTAACGCAGCTTCCTTATGTCTTATTTCTGTCATAACCTCAAGAGTCTCAATATAGGCGTCACCTGTTCTACCTCTTTATTCATCAATGTAAACACCTCTCACTTCTTATTCTTCATTTACCTGTAACACTTTCATTTATTCACCAATCTTTATCTTTACCTTCAAAATCACTCTTCACCTCTTCATCTCCTATCCATTAACCTCTCTCATCTCTTATTCTTCATCAGCCTTCACCTCTCCTTTATCTTCCAAATCACTCTTTACCTCTCCATCTCCTATCCATTAACCTCTTTCATCTCTTACTCTTAGCTAACCTCCACCTCTCTCCGCCTTTCTCGACCTCCTCATTTCCCTTTAAAATCTTCTGTACTCTCACTTCACTCATCCACATCACTTGTCTCTATGAATTCACCACAGGTCTTAC
>NC_059274.1:720000-750000 GCF_017591435.1 Portunus trituberculatus
GATGGACGGAGGGAGAAACATAGAAGAAGAAAGGAGAGGAGTGAAAAGTAGGAGAAACTGGTTTATTTTCTTCTTTATTTACTCCTTCGTTTTATTTTCCTTTATTTTTTCCATCTATTCACTTGTTTTCACTTCTGTTTTCCTTATGAATTATTTCCAAACGTCTTTTATTCATTTTTTCAATGGTATATATGACTATTTTGACATTTACCTCCCTTTCCTTTCATTTATATTGCACCCTTTTCCTCCTCCTCCTCCTCCTCCTCCGCCTCCTCCTTCTCCTCTGCCTCTACCTCCTCCTCTCCTGGTCTCTATAACTTCCCTTACCGCAGACTTTGTGTTCTGGTGTCATTGTGTCTCCCAGGTCAGATTCCATTGTTGTCATTTCACCTTATCGCACCTTTTCTCCTCGTAGTCCTCCCCAGTTTCATCCTTTTCCTTCTAATCCTCTTCTTCCTTCACCCTATGCGTCACTTTTCCCTTCCTCCTCTTCCTTTTCTTCCGTCTAAGCCACCACTCTGTATTTCTTATCTTTAATTTCTTCCTTTGCATAATATTCAGGTTTAGTTTCCTCATCGTTTGCTTAAATTTTTCTTTCCTCTTCCAGCACAACGAACAATGGGAAGAAATGTGATGACGCTTCTTTACCTTCCCTAGTTTCCAAAGATTCGTGTTTTCCGTTCGTGGTTTCAGTTTCGCTTCTTCTCCTTTGATATTCCATTGGTTTCACAGTTTTCTCCCTTGACTTACTCGTGATCTGATTCCTCTATATCCAGTATGAAAAAAATGTGATTGATGCTTATCTTAAAATTGTCAAAAACACATAAAAGTTTAACTAATCATATTTAATGTAATACTAAAATATCAAGTTTATTTCTACTTTGGTGGATTTTAAACAACACGTCAAGTGACAAGCGAGGGTTTTTAAGAGCAACTGAAAGAATAGTAATGCTAGTTTTTTGCACTATCAATTCTCCTCTGCCTCCAATCCTATACACAATTGCAGATAAACAAGAATAATTTTCACGAGCATTCAAACAGTATCAACCCCTTCAGTATTGAAACGCATTTTTACCTTCAATTTTGGGTACGATTAGACGATTTTATTTACATTAGGAAGAGTCTATGGAAGTGAATAGATTAACTGCCAGTCTTCATTATTGTAATCCCCACACAAGTTTCTGAAGCTGTACAAAACCACCAAACATTTAGCAGAATAGATAAGGAAACGCGTCATGGTACTAAAGAGGTTAATGCATTTTCTTTTCATTGTTACTTTCAGATTTTCACTCCAGCACATATTTTCCAACACCAAGTAAAGATTAACGACGAAAAATATTTACGATGAACTTAAATGGTGCTTAGTTTTCAATCGTATACACATTTGCAAGTAAACAAAAATTTTTACAAGCAAACTGGAGTGACAATGTGACAATGCATTTTTCTTTTTCATTATTACTTCCTTCATTCCAATACACATTTTCAAGAGCAAATAATGAAGAATTCTTATACACATCTATCAAGAGCAAATAATGAACAATTCTTATATACATTTGCAAGTAAATAAACATTTCTTACAAGCAAAATGGCCTGATAATGCATTTTCCTTCACCATTATTACTTCCTACATTCCAATACACATTTTTCAAGAGCAAGTAACGAACAAGCATATCTGGGAACAATTTAAGGGGTAACTATCTTATTTCCATCTCCCTTCTGACCAAGCTACCGATGAGAGGCAAGAGAAGCTTCATAGAGAGTATCTGCCTGACCCTTCCTCGTCTCGGCCCTTCCTGGTCTCGAAATCCACCTCACGTCCACTTTTTCCCCACCATTTTCCTCCTCGCCTCTCCCCTGACCCTTGTGCACCTTTGTCCACCCTCCCCTCCCCCAACGACAGGCTACCAGTTAGCTTCCCAGAGAGGCAATCCTGCACCTGGCCTGTCTGTCCCCTCTCCCTACCTGCTCTCTCTCTCTCTCTCTCTCTCTCTCTCTCTCTCTCTCCTTTATTCAACTCTCAAGTCTTTTTCTGTTGCTTTATTTACGTTTCCGTGTCTAGTTTCCCTTATTTTCCTTTCCAATTGCACACATGATCAATTTTTACCTTCAAATCAACAGGAAAGGAGGAAACAATTACTCTACTCACCAGAGCGAACGTTGAGTGGTAGTGGCAATGGCGTAAGGGTGCAGGGGTGATAGCAGGGGTGATAGCAGAGGTGATGGCAGGGGCGTGAGACAGGTGGCATAGCAGTCCTTGTAGTCCTCAGTCCACGCCCCTTACTTCCAGAACAGCGAGGGAGACAAGAGGTGAACCGAGGCACCCCGCAGAGCCCCGCACAGCACGTCCTGAAGGCTGCGGGGACAAGGCCTCTTACTTCTGCTTCATTACTCCCCAATCCGTGTTTATTAAGTGCGTTGTGTGGGTGGTGGAGGGACTCGCGGCGCCACAATGCTCGCGACCCACCTTGCTACCCCCTACAGACATTCACCTCTCTCCTCGCCAGCCTGAGAGAGAGAGAGAGAGAGAGAGAGAGAGAGAGAGAGAGAGAGAGAGAGAGAGAGAGAATGATAAAAAGACACATCAATTAAAAGAATTATTAAGTTCCTCATGTGTGACCTTCAATCAATAATATGACCAAGAATATTTGACTCCATATTGTAGATTAGTGTGAGAATTATAAATAGACTTAATTAAAACATTCACATTACATTCTTACCTACAGTTACTCGAGGACTATGACTATTTGACTGTCGTGGAAAGCATGACAACCAATTTAACCCCTTCAAAACTGGGACACATTTTTACCTTGAGATTTGAGTACGATCAGGCCATTTTATTGACACTAGGAAAGGTCTATGGTGGTCAGATGATTAATGGCCACAGTCTTCACTATCTCAATACCCCAAATGAGTTTCTGAAGCTACATAAAATCACCAAATAATGACCAGAATGAATATGGAAAAGCGTCATGGTATTCACAGGGCTAATCAAACCAAACGACTCACTTTACACATAGTCATTACCTGAAACACCATTACGTAATCCTGACTCAGGGAACAATGAATCACGTAGGAGTGAGTCAGGGAGTGAGTCAGCATGAGGAGCATTTTATCCTCATCCCTGATTCTGAGGTGACGGGGCCGATAAACCACTACCACCACCACCACCGTCACTACCACCACCTGGCGTCACAAACACGTTTTCAAGGGGTAACATTGCATCACCTTATAAGCTACATCATGTTTAGTAGTAGCATTGCAACACTTTATAATGTCAGTATTCAGAAACGTCTTGCTCTCTCACCACGACTAAAGGCTACATGTATAAGTAGGATAATATGTAGAAGTTCCAGCTCTGTGCCTGTACAAGCTACCATTCAAATAAAGCGAAATATTATCAGTATTGCACTCACACACTCGCCCCTCACACACACACACACACACACACACACACACACACACACACACACACACACACACACACACACACACACACACACCATCACACACTCCACGGAAGACCAATTCCAGTGCTCACAACTCAAAGAAATTATTCCAAGCTTACTTAGCATTCACATACAATTTGCTCAAAACCTTCCTTTGTTTAACTCCTTCAGTACTGGAACGCATTTTTACCTTGACTTATGGGTATGATTAGACGATTTTATTTGTATTAGGAAGGGTCTATAGAGGCGAGAAGATTAATAGCCAGAGTCTTTTCTATTTCTATCCCCACAGGAGTTTCTTAAGCAGTGTAAAATCACCAAATAGTAAGCAGAATGAATATGAAAACGTGTCATGGCACTGATGTAGTTAAGTATAAGCACAAAAGAAACAAAGACGAATAGGATTGGTAAAGATTGCTCATAGGAGAGGGATCTTATAGAAATATGAAGAGATAAGTAAGGACAGAAGGAGGCTTAAGGAAATGAAGGTAGGAGTGAAGCAGGGAAAACTCAAAGCAGCAGAAATGAGGAAGTGAGGGAAGGAAGGCAAAAAGGAAGTAGGGGCTTGAAAGTTATATGGAAGAGAAATTTAGGGAAGCGGGCGAAGAGAGGGAGGAAAGATAAAGACATGGAAGAAAAAGAAATCGGTAACGGAAGCAAGAGGAAGACATGAGAAGAGGCGTTGTTGAGTGTTGACCAAGAAAGGAGGAAGTGAAGGAATGTAGAGCGGAAAAAAAGTGGGCAAGAAAAGAGAGACTGAAGGAAGCCAGCCAGGGAGAGAATAACGAAGGAAGGAAGGAGAGAAGGAGACGACCCTGGGAGAAAATCTAAGGGCATGAGAGGAAGGCATCGGCATGGAAGAAGAAGAAGGACAGGGGCATGGGAGGAGGGCATCGGGAGGGCATAAGGAGGGCACAGGGAGGGTCCAGGGAGGAATGGGCGGCGCCAGGTGTTTCCCCCAAGCCTCCTGCCGCGACTTCTGCTGCTGCTTTTCATCCACCTTTGTCCCCGTCTTTCTTTTCATCCCTCCTCCGTCTCCCCTTCCTTTATGCACGGCCCCGTCAGGTTTCCTTTGGCCGACTCCGAGCAAGCTCCAAGAATCTGGCCGTGGCTTTGTGGGTTTTCAAAAAGGTTCGCACAAGAGGCGCCGCGGGGCCCTTGGCGCTACCACGGCGGCGAGCGATGTCCTGCGACCAGCTGACAAGGAGTGCGTAAGAATGCGTAATAAATGGCGTAAGATGTGGGGCTGGCGCATTGAATGGGCTCCCGTAAAGTGCGCCGCTGCCCAGGACACGTGCTGCCCAGGCTACTGCGCATGCGTCGATGTCTCTCTCTCTCTCTCTCTCTCTCTCTCTCTCTCTCTCTCTCTCAAGTATAGAGGAATTTAGTAATGATGATGATGATAATGATGATGATGATGATGATGGTGATGATGATGATGATGATGATAAGGAGAAGACGAAGAAGGAAAGAAAGGAAACAAAAAAAGGAGAGACTTAAAGGAGGAGGATAAAGTGAGAGAGGAGAAGAGGGAGCCAGAGGAGAGAGGAATAGGGTGCCTGACTCACTGAAGGGAGGGGATGGCGCGCGACCAGTGTGTGTGTGTGTGTGTGTGTGTGTGTGTGTGTGTGTGTGCCCGGTTCCTTTGCCCAAGCCGGTGGGGGAGGGGGGGTAAGGGAGGGGAAAGTGGGTGACGCAGAACCTGTAACAAATTTCAACATATTTCCCTTCCCTTCAGATGATGGCGGGCAGGTCTCAGCATCTCCCAACCTGTTCCTTCCCTTCCCATCATTCCCTTCTTTCCATCATCCACTTCTACCTTCCCATCATCACCTTGCCCCTTCCCCTTCCCTTTCCCCTGCCCAGTTCCCCTTTCTATCCCATCATTCCCTTCTTTCCATCACACACTTCCACCTTCCCATCATCACCTTTCCCTTGTTCCCCTTCCCACTTCCCCTTTCCTTCATCATAGACCCATCCCCTTCATCATCATCTCCCTTCATTCCCTTCTATCAACCTTCCCATCATCACCATCCCCTGCCCAGTTCCCCTTTCCTTCATCTATATAGTTCCATGCCCTTCATCATCTCCATTCCCATCCCTTTCCTCTTCCCTTCATCCCATCTTTGTTACAATATACACACTTCCCATAAACCCATTTCTACAAGTTCCTCAGAGTAAAAAACGAAGGAAAAAGGAAATCATCTACTTGTATTATTTTTTGCCTAATTTTTTCTTCCCTCTCTCCTCTGCCAATATCAAGAATTCGGAAGATTATTTTTTTACTCAATTCTCGGCTGGCGAAAGGTGAAAAAACATCCCCCTTTGGCCGATCTTTCCTTTTTTCTGTGCGGGTCTTTTGTCGGGTCGTCGGTGGCTTCGGGGACGAGGCTTAGTTTGGACGACCAGAGGCGCCAAGACCCCTTCACCCCGCCACTGAGGTAGCCACTCCTCGCCACTCCTCGCCACGCCTTCACCCACAGTCTTAAGATCTTCGGAGTCTCATTTCGACAACGTGTGAAAGGTTCTTGTGGAAAGTTTCAATTTTTTTTTTTTTATATGATTCTAGTGATTGTTTAGTATGTTTTCTGTATCGTCCATTGTAAAAGATATCCAATAAATTCGACTTATTTCTACTATTTATTGAAAATAAATGTAGTTGAAGTTTCGGTTTGCAAAGGTGTTTCTGTGATTTTGATTACGTATGGTAATATTTTGACGTCTATTATGGATCAATAATCAAAATAAACATGAATTAGATCAAAATTATTACTACTGTTTCTGAAATATGGTGCCGCCGTGGTACAGTGGAACCATGCGTGCGAGGGGTCTCCAAGCACACGGGTTCGAATCCTGTCCACGGTCCGAGTGTAGGTTGGGCTTCCTCACTCGGGGCAACGGTTTCCTAGCGGGTGGGTTTTGAGATAGGAGGTACCCCAAAAAAGTATCCCCTTTAGCCCAGAAATTCAGGTGAAAAGCCCACATGGTATAAATAGGAAAAAAAAAAAAAAAAAGGATCTCGAGGAAGTTCTGTTTTCAAGTGTTTCCGAGACAATACTGATAGTTTGACATGCATCCTGCCGAAGAGATCAAATCAATTATATGCACCTTGCAAACAATTCTTATGACAACTCATGATCTTTCCTTAAACCCTTCAGTACCATGACGCGTTTCCATATTCACTCTTACTATTTGGTGACTTTATACAGCTTCAGAAACTCGTGTGTGGGATTAAAATAGTGAAGACTGTGGCCATTAATCTTCTGACCTCCATAGACCCTTCCTAAAACAAATAAAATTATCTAATCGTACACAAATCTCAAGGTAAAAATGTGTCCCAGCACAGAAGGGGTTAATAAGCGGATCAACAGTGTAGCTACCACGTTAAGAGCCACACTTAAGACACTCATATCTGTGCACTGAGCAAACAGGGTAAGAAGAAAGCTCTGATAAGTCACAACCCACAAAGAAAACCAAACACAAAGATATAAACCCCTTCGATACTGAGACGCATTTTTACCTTGTTATTTTGGTGTGATTAGACGATTTCATTTGCATTAGGAAGGGTCTATGGAGGTCAGAAGATTAATGGCCAAAGTCTTCACTATTTCAATCCCCACATAAGTTTCTGAAGCTAAACGATAGAAAAAGACTCCTTGAAACCTTTATCTTATCTCTCCTTTTGTTTACTTTACCATTCACTCACTCAACGAGACCACTAAACAAATAAAATCATGAAAAGATAGTAAAAGAGCACTTGGAATCTCTTATCTTTCTCCTGTCGTGTACTTTATCATTCATTCTGGACGTACTTTCACTTCCCCCAACCTCCACCTAATCACGGACAAAAAGCGAGAAAACACGGCCTCTTGAGGGAAGAAGAGCGCTGGCTGGTCTTCCTGAACCTGGCGGAGGGATCGCAGTGGGAACAATGCGATTTTCAGCCTTATGGCGAGGAATCAAAAGCCACTGGAATCTGTTGGTTCAGACACAAAGCTCTATTTTCCTGCGCCGCGCCCTCCACCTCCTCCCGGGGCCACCCAGAGCGAGGCGGGCGAGGCGAGGGACAAAGATCTTTCCTCGACTTGGAGCCACTTCACCTCCCTTATGGTAGAGTGAGGAACTATGCTCTCTCTCTCTCTCTCTCTCTCTCTCTGCATTCCACTTATAGCACGTGTTCATCTCTCTCTCTCTCTCTCTCTCTCTCTCTCTCTCTCTCTCTCTCTCTCTCTCTCTCTCTAAACATCAAAGCATTTTTAACCTTCCTTCTCCTCCTTTTCCTCCCATCTCTCCTTTTCCTCTTCTTGTCCCCTTCTTTCCTCCTCCTCCTCCTCCTCCTCCTCCTCTTCATCACGGTCTACCAACTCTGCATCAACAAAGGTCTCTCAGCATCTTACTTGCCAGCTTTACACGTTTGGCCAGCCCGTTGCCCCTCCTCCAACTGCTAAGAGGCACGCTTGGTCTTCTCAACCCCTCCTTGCTTGCACGTGAAAGAAGGGAGTGAGTTTTATGACGTTCTGTTTCCTAAGACCGGGTGTTCTGTGTCTTTCTGCCTGTATGGTATGGTATGGTATGGTTTGGTTTAGTTTATTTGGATGGATGGATAGGTGGATGAGTGGATGGGTGTTACTTCACTCTTCTTACGGTACATAAATCACAGTTGCATTTTCAGTCAAGTTTTCGTAAAGTTAGCATTGACTCAGTGACTATGCAGGGAAAGAAAACGGAACCCAAAAACAGATCAAAGAAAGAAAATAGACTAGATTAAGGAAAAAAAAAAAGTAACGTGATTGTATGGAACGAAAGAAAAGAAAAGAAAAGAAAAAGAGGAAAGGAGTAATTTAAGATAGCAAGCTTATGGTAGATACAGAATGAGAGGAAACGGAGAAAGAGGAAATAGATAAAAGTAACAATTACCGAATTTTATATAAAAGAAACCCAGAGAAAGAGAGAAAGGAAGAAAAGAAAGAAGTGAAGCAAGAATAACCTAATCATACACACAAAACTCGAGAAAACAATAAATAAAAATAAAAATAAATATATCAAACAGCAAAACAGCAAAAAAAAACGAACAAAAGACCACACACCCATAACATTCCCTGCAGGAGCGTGACATCTGACGGGGTAGCAGCAGGAGGCACTGAAGACAACCTAGCATTAAGGTGTCAGAGAGGGGCTTAGGGCAGCTTTGTGTGAGAGAGGCAAGCCGGCTCATCCACACTCAGGGGGAGGGAAAGGCAGGACCACCTCTTGACTGGCGCATCTCGTGACACCCTCAGGCAATGTTCATATTGAGTTTTTCCAATGAGTTTAGATCTCTTTCGTATGAGGACGCGTTTCCATATTTATTTTGGTTATTATATGGTGATTTTATACAGCTTCAGAAACATATGTTGGGATTAGAATAGTAAAGACTGTGGCCATTAATCTTTTAACCTCCATAGACTCTTCCTAATGAAAAGAAAATCGTCTAATCATATCCAAAAATCAAGGTAAAAATGCCTCTCAGTATAAAAGGATTAATTATTTGGGTGTGTTTATTGCTATTCCAAGGTGCTGCATGGTGTTTTGAGTGTGTTTCGTGTTAGCTTTGAGTGTTTGAAGTGGTCTGGAGGTGTGTCTGGGATGTGTTTAGTGGTGTTGAAGTGGTATTGGTGTATATTGTGCGTTTCTAGCGAGTTCTAAGTGTGCTTCTTGGTAAATTGAGGTGTTGTGAGTGTGTTTTATGTTAGTTTTGAGTGTTTGAAGTGGTTTGGAGGTGTGTCTGGGATGTGGTTAGTGGTGATGGCTTGGTATTAGTGTATAATATGCGTTTCTAGGGAGTTCTAAGTGTAGTTCTTGGTAAATTGAAGTACTTTGAGTGAATTTTGGGTTAGTTTTAAGTGTTTTAAGTGGTTTGGAGGTGTGTTTATTGATGCTGAAGTGGTATTGGTATATATTTTGCGTTTTTATGAGTTCTAAGCAAAGTTCTTGGTAAATGGAGGTGTTTTGAGTGTGTTTTGAGTTAGTTTTGAGTGTTTTAAAATGGTTTGGATGAGTTTAGTGATGTTGAAGTAGTATAGCTGTATATCGTGCGTTGCTAGTTAGTTCCAAGTGTGCTACTTGGTAAACTGAGGTGTTGTGAGTGTGTGTTGGGTTAGGACTATGAAGTGTCTTTGTCATGCAGTATAAGATTTTGTTCCTGCGACACCAAATTCGAAATAAGACTAAATTGGTCATATTTCTTTTTTTTTTTTTGTCTTTTATTTATTTTGCTTGTTCGTGCAGACTTTTCAAATTCATTCTTTCATTTATTCGTTCTATTCATTGATTTATTTAGGTTATTTTTCTTAAGGCATATTGATGGAGCTTGTATTCTAAGTCTCTCTCTCTCTCTCTCTCTCTCTCTCTCTCTCTCTCTCTCTCTCTCTCTCTCTCTCATCACAACAAACGATGATGAGAAATATAGATAGATATATATATATATATATATATATATATATATATATATATATAGAGAGAGAGAGAGAGAGAGAGAGAGAGAGAGAGAGAGAGAGAGAGAGAGAGAGAGAGAGAGAGAGAAACTTTCCACAGTCCTATACACCTTGAGGCGAGAAATACTTCCACAAAACCTTAAAATCCTTCCCTTTTTTCACCCCCATCTTTTTATCTTTATTTTTTCCTCCACCGCGTCCCTCACACACCAGCAGAAGGAGGGAAAAATACCGCAGTGCGAGGTAAATCTTCTCAAAAAACCGGGAAAAACGGAAGGCTTGCACTGCCCACAAAGCCACGCGGGGACAGTGTGAGAACCGCAATTGTGAAACTTGTTGAAACGAGAACACAGCTTTATTCCCACGGGTGACAAATACGCAAGTTATTTCTCCCACGACCTGTTGCCTCCCATACCGGGCTGAGAGATGCCCTACAGTGAAGTGCGGAGGAGAGAGAAAGAAGGGAAAGGATAAGGAGGACAGGGAGAAGTGAAATAGAGTAACGGTGATCGCCAAGCCTTGTCATCACCGTCACTTATCTCAGTTTGCCCTTCAATCCTCCATGCCATCTCCGTTTTCTATGTCCACGTGAAGCCTCTCATCATCTCTACGGGGTGTGGCTGCCTATAGTTCTCCCTCTCCCTCTCCCTCTCTCACTTTCTCATTCTCTCTCTCTCTCTCTCTCTCTCTCTCTCTCCTCCTGCCGTGAAAGGATATCGCCTGCACGTCCCTAATCACACGTCAATATATAAGACACGTCACAATCAAAGCCCTAATGAAATATACTCACAACGCCTCTCTCTCTCTCTCTCTCTCTCTCTCTCTCTCTCTCTCTCTCTCTCTCTCTCTCTCTCTCTTTTTTTGCGAGACTTAAATTCTTCTCGCCAATTAGAGATGGGAAGCGTAATTCTATCTCCGTGAGCCTGAGATGATGGCGTAAGTGCAGTCCTCTCTCTCTCTCTCTCTCTCTCTCTCTCTCTCTCTCTCTCTCTCTCTCTCTCTCTCTCCCCTAACCTTATCGAATCTAATTATGTAGATAACGTAAGACAGATATAAAAGGAGGAGGAGGAGGAGGAGGAGGAGGAGGTGGAAGAGGAAGAGGAGGTGGTGGAGGAGGAGGTGGGAAGGAACGGAGGAGAAAAAGGAGGAACAGAAAATATGAAAAATAGGAAGGTAAAAGAAGGAATAATAAAAATAATGATAATAATAATAATAATAATAATAATAAGAAGAAGAAGAAGAAGAAAGAAGAAATAATAATAATAATAATAATAATAAGAAGAAGAAGAAGAAGAAGAAAAGAAAGGAAACAAAGCAGGAAGCGGAGGAAAACACGGAAGAGAGAAAGGAAGGGAAAGCAAGAGAAAAGAGGAGAAAGAAAGAAAATGAAAGAGGAAACAGCATTAGTTCTATATTGGCCCTAATGGGAATGTTTGTGGTGACTTGTGAGAGAAAGAGGAGGAAGAAGAACGAGAAAACAACACAGATACATAGAGCAAACTAAAATTAAGTCCTTCTATACTGGAACACCTTGTCTTGAGATTTGTGCGCGATTAGACCATTTTATTGACATCAGGAGGTCAGAAGATTAATGGCCAGTTTTCACTATCATTGTTATGGGACTCCTAAATTTTTGCTTGGTAGAAATAATCCCATATGTGTGTCAGCCAATTCATTAAGATATCCCTGAAAAATTAACCTGTAAGTATGGAAGAAAACTGCAGCCACGCAGAAAACGAAAATATTTAGTGGCAAACTCATTTAGTCTTTTTGATTCTCTCTCTCTCTCTCTCTCTCTCTCTCTCTCTCTCTCTCTCTCTCTCTCTCTCTCTCTCTCTCTCTCTCTCTCTCTCTCTCTCTCTGGAAATAATCTAAATCAAACAATCAGAAAATGCACCACACAACCAGAAGCAACTTTCGTGTATTGGGAAGTTAAGTCAAGCTCCCTCTTATTTTAACCCTTGCCAAAATGAATAGTGTATCTTAAGGAATTTTCGAGTGATACAGTCTAGTAGTAATTTGTGTAAGTTAATCTCTTAGCAGGCTGAAACGTTCTGTATTTTCGATTTCCTACGATTGGTCTTCTTTTAAGAGGGAGGTATCGAGACATTTGCTCTCTAATTTTGTCTGACGCTTTTAATTTTTGTAGAGAACCAACACTCAAGTGGTAAGAGTACGAGGGGTCCTTTAGGAGTGATCGAACTCGTGTCATGGCAGTGGCTGGGCGTGGTGTGTGGCGGGTCATTGCTGATGGCGAGCCGTGTGAGGCGCGGCAACGTTGCATCGTCACTGCCCTCACACCCACGGGACTGCTAGGGTGGACCTTTCGAGGAAGGGTTCGTCCTGGTACCTGTGTAAGTAGATAGGACTTCAAAGGCGTACATGTATTACAACGCCAGCATCGTTATCTTGGAAACTGGATTCGCATCGTTATCGTGGAAAGTATCGTTATCGTGGAAACTCACATTGTTATCGTGAAAACTCTCATTGTTATCGTGGAAGTTCGCATCATTATTTTGGAAATTCGTATCGTTATCGTGAAAACTGTCATTCTTATCGTGAAAACTCGTATCGTTACCGTGGAATCGCATTGTTATCTTCGTAATCTTCTTAATCATCGTTATCATTCAATTCATTTATTTTTCATTTATTTACCGTATGAAATTCATTTTTATTATTTTTGTCCACATGATAATATAACCAGCAGTACAATTCTCTACAATGAAATGTCTAACAAAGTTCAATACTTTCTTTTAACATTATCTTATCATCTCGCAAGGTGGAGCAGCTTTTCCACATCAATGTAAAATAATGTTACATATTCTTGAATTCCCGTATTTCATTTGAAAGATGCACCGAGAGCCTTTCCATGGGAGCTGTAATATAATTATAATAGTATTCATAAATGTCTCTGCTTCAAAGTACGTTACATTTCTTCTCTTGATGCGTTTATTATCATCATTGGTATTTTCGAGAATAGATATATGTGTATTTAGAACGTTTTATCTTAGCCATAATGAATAAATTAAACTATTAGATCACATACCAAAGCAGAATTGTTCTCTTGTAGATCACGTTGGCTGTGTGGATAACATACAGAAGTAACAGCCAGGAAACATTATTAACATCACACCTACTTACTTTTCCTTCCATCTGAAAACAACGAAATGCACGAAATATCTTTAATTTTGTAGTATAGCAAAAAAAAAAAAAAAAAAAAAAAACATCATTATTATCTTGACAACTAGAAATCATCACACACATCACAGCCATCACACTCTCTCTCACCTCACCAACACTTCCGCCACAGCCACCATCCCCCAGGCTAGGCAACCAGTCTCGACCTGCCTTTCGTCACTAACTGGCACTGAAGGTCGTGGGAAAGGAATGTGCTGTCTAAACCTTCAGTACCATAACGTGTTTTCATATTTATTCTGCTTATTATTTGGTGATTTTATACAGCTTCAGAAACTCATGTGGGGATTAAAATAGTGAAGACTGTGGCCATTAATCTTCTCACCTCTGAAGACCGTTCCTAATGTCAATAAAAAGGTCTAACCGTGCACAAAACTCATGGTATAAATGCGTCCCAGTACTGAAGAGGTTAACCAGAACACAGTCCCATCAGTAGAACTTTACAGCATCTCCACCGTTTATATGAACATTGAACTCGTGATATCTCGCTGACAACCAACGCCACCACACACCAGACACTCTCCCGCCCTCTCGTCTTGGCGTCAGTTTATTGAGAATGTTAATTAAGTCTTATGTCAGTATTCAAAAACGCCTTGCTCTCTCACCACGACAGTTTTCTAAGGCCACAGAGACGACTAGGCGGATTTTCAAGATAGTTTCTGTTAATATTAATCTAGAAATCTTGCCGGTCCATCAGCGAAACCATAAAAATATCCTTAAAAACATAAGACACCTTCAACGAAAGCCTTTGGAAAGTAGTGATGGTGAGAGAGCAAACCGTTTAAGAATGCTGGCCTTAATTACTTCTTTGGCTCGTACATAATGTCAACGATTATATATCAGGTGTATTATTCAGCAAAGATTTGACTGTATACTCGTACACTCACCTAAGGAAATATGTGATGAAGCGGAGACCCAATCACCGCCTGACAAGATGCACTAACATTACACGCCACCATTGCTTCGTCACGCTCTCCCTCACGTGCGTCTGGTGCTCCGAGCGTCCCAACCTGGTCCATTCGTCGCCTTTGCAAACCACAAATTCACCACGAGAACCACAACGAGAACCACAAGCCAAAACGCAACTTCCTACTGCCTCCAGCATCTCCACGACAAGAGAGTGGCGCGGGCTGAGCAACCAGTAGTGTGTCATGTGGCTCAGAACAAGATTCGGAGGATGGTTATGTGATTCGAACGGTGTGACAGCTAAAATCAGAAGGGAGGGTTAGGAGAGGAAGTTTCTGGGCTTTGTACACTTCTACCATCTGTCAAATGCATATTGTAATAGAAAATAGGTATAGTTTAGACGGGAACTGTTGAGGTTTTATTAATTTGCTGCCTGCCTCTCATATTTCATTTTGTTTTATATACGAACACCCAAACATGTACATGATTATTTTAAGGTTAATGAAATAATGAAAGATACTCAGGAGCTAATCTAATGACACAAACACACATACAAAAAGAAAATTGAAGCTCATAATTTAACATACAATCAAAATAGAGCCAAGAAAATCCGGTCTAGAAAAAAAAAAAAAAAACACATAGAAAGGAAGATTTAATGACCCACAAAAAAGACAAAATAAATAAACTTGACTCTTTATCATTCCTTCACATCTTTTCGACTCCACAAACAATTACAGAAAACATTACAACTTGGTGAAAATAGAGACCACAAGAGTGACGCTCCACCACGGCGCAGATGTTCCCCGCCAGCGTGAAAGTCGTAAAAAGGCAATAAACAGGAAGGGTGTCAGTCTGGAGTTTCCCTCAAGGATGTGCGCTGGGAAGAGGCCACTTAGATCTGACCCTCTGGAGGACGGCCGGGGCAGTGTGGTAGCGTGCCTCTGCCCAGCTCCCCCATGCCCCGTTTGGTCCGATGCCCAGGGCGGGATGGCAAGTGACGTCACAAGACCGGGCAGAGAGAAGCGGGGGAGGGCATATATATACAGCCGTCGGTTGGAGGGAAAGCCGCAGTGTTCGCAGAGAAGACACAAGCAGTCAGGCGAGGCGGGAGAGTGTGAAGACCCAAATTACTGAGATACGAGGCTGGAAGTGACAATCTGTGTGTTCCTTGACGGCTTTGTGTTGATGTGACGGTGGTGTGCTGTGGCGAGTACTGGCGTGATGTGGCCTCAGTGTCGTGCGTGATGTACTCCCAAAGACAAACTGACCCAAGCAACACGAAACATTGATACTTTGTGAGAGAATAAAGAAAAAAACCTGACGTGCTTTCCTGTATTACTGATCAGAAACAAATGTCGTCGAGGTTTACTGTATTCTGAAACACTGCATCACACTTCTACTACTTTCAAAAGGCTCTAGTTGAAATGACACGAGTTTTAAGGATGTTTTCATATCTCTAGTGACATATTAACAAGACTTCTACATATTAACAGGAGAAACACTCGTGAAAACCCGGCTAATCATCTCAGTATCTTCAGAAACAGCGTGGTGAGAGACCCAAGCATTTCTGAATACAACCCTTAGAAAAGAGGGCGTGTATTGCCAGATGTGGGTGCGAGGTGCGCTGGTGTGTGCGGCGCTGACGGTGGCGGTGGTCGGGCAGGAGGACCGTCAGGCAGCGCCCCGCCCCACGCCGCGCCAGTATGATCCGTTAGAGCTGTGAGTCCCTGGGGCACGGTTGCCAACTGAGGCGCGGGCACTGCCACATTACTCTTCTTTTTTCTCCTCCTCGTCTTTCTTCTTTTTCATCATCTCTTTTTTTTTCTCTTTCTCCTCCTACTTCTAGTAATACACCTACTCCTTCCTCTCCCCTCCCCAACTCTCTCTCTCTCTCTCTCTCTCTCTCTCTCTCTCTCTCTCTCTCTCTCCCTAAGCTTCCCTACATCAAATACCGACACAATTTATGAGCACAAGTCTGTAGTACATGTTCCCACAGTATCCTGGCATCACGGTGCTATGAGTAAGCAGAGGGCGCCTAACCTGTCTTCCTTCTCATACAGGTGCTCCGGCGGGTTCAGCGTACGCAAGGCTGACCCCTCCACTGCCACCATCACCTCGCCGCCCTCCAAGCTCAAGTTCCAGGTGAGTGAGTGGACGAGTGGGCGAGTGCGTGGTGTGATGGTTAATGAAGTATGTGAACCTTTGGAGAGATGTGGTGGTCAGCAAGGTAATCTCACGAAAGACACTATTGCTAACATGATAAGGCTATAGTAGGTGATCTTATTAACGAACCAAAGACAAATATATCACGTTGACAGGTTTTAGGATAACAAACAAGTTAAAAATCGCTACCAATGCTGGAAAACAATGGAAAAAAAACCTAGTCAACTTGCATATCAATAAGGCAGGAAACCAAGACCTTATGTGGAGTCATGCGAACAAAGGGAACAACAAGGGAAAATAGAAAGATGGATTGACTGGCTAAGATCCGCCATCACGTGACCCCGTTCCCTACATACCGGTGAAGCAGAATCTAGGTCACCATACTGGACGCTACCTGAGCTGCACCGCCTCCCTCTCACCCCGTCCCTCACCTCCCTGACACGAGACACGCTCGGCCACTGCTGTGTATCACCTTCCTTGTGTTATTCCTACGAGAACGCGAGGCGAGAGATATGCACGAGTCTTAACTTTAGAGAATAGTGTCATTGTGGTATTAGAAAGTTACATTGCTTTGACTTACATGAAATAGGAAGGATATAAGATAAGAAAGTACATTTATTTTTATTGTTACTGTAGGATGTAGAGAGGAGGAGAGAAGATGGGCAGGGATGAGGTAAATAGTAGTGTCACGGTGGTATTAGAAAGTCACATTGCTTTGACTTACGTGAAATAGGAAGGATATATGATGAGAAAGTGCATTTATTTGTGTTGTTACTGTAGGGTGTAGAGAGGAGGAGAGAAAACGGGCCGGAATGATGTAAACAGTAAGGTGGATCAAGATTCTAATTTAAACAAGACATCTTCATTTTTTCCCAGGATGTGCTGACTAACCTCGGCGGCTGGTCTGCTAGCGAGAGTGACTTCCAGGCCCCGTGTTCTGGCGCCTACTTCTTCACCTTCCACGCCCTGTCAAGGAACCAAGGGGACTTTACGTGAGTTAACCTACAGAGATGAAGAGACACATAGATAGGTACATAGATGAAATAAATTAAACTATATTTCTCCCAAAATCATCACCAGTTTCATAAGTTACCTGGGTTTTTCTGATACAATACTTGATTATTTACCCAGCAAAACTTTATGCGATGCTTTCCAACTTACTTTTACCGGAACCATGACGCACTGAGCCGTGATGATAATTTGACGAGAGAACCAATTTGTTAGTGGTGTTCTTGAGAGATTAAATCCGCTTTGAACATGTAGGGTCTAAACCTCCATCACATAAGGTGGTATACTGCATTTCACTGGCATGTAGTAGTAGTAGTAGTAGAAGTAGTAATTTGTAGTAGTAGTAGTAGTAGTAATTTATTGACAAAAAAATAGTAGTAGTAGAAGTAGTAGTAGTAATTTATTGACAAAAAATAAGTACAATAAAAAATCATGCATTACCATTGTGCTCCTTATTCGGAAAGTTGGAAAGTTGCGTCCTTAGCTCACACTCTGCTCACAGGAACACATCGAGTCACAGCATCGCCAACCTCACTTCACCTTGCCGGGAGAACAGAGAAAGTCATAGCGATCTACATTTAACCCTTTGACTGCCATTTGGTACATTTTCCCTTAATTACTGACCACTCGGAGGCATTTACATTTCTTCTAAGTCTAATTTCCATGTTTCTTGTCAGTACTTGTAAAGATTTCGTATATTACTTCTGACACTTTTGTTTCGTATTGTACTGAAAGGATTAACAGAAAGAGAGATTAGGTAATACAAAAGTACATTAGCTAGAGTATTTTTATGTATTTCATCCGAGTGTTGATACATAATACTAAACATTACAGGACCCAGGTATTAGCAACAGTATATTGTACCTAACTCTGCATGTAAGTCACCTCTTTGCAATGTTTAGTTCATTTAGGTTACAACTTCATCCACTTGAGTTTTCTGACATCCATCACTTGACATTCCTTATAGTGTATTGTACCTAACTCTATAAGTCACCTCTATGCAATGTTTAGTTCATTTAGGTTACAACTTCATCCACTTGAGTCTTCTGGCATCCATCATTTGACATTCCCTAAAGGCGTGTTTGTCTTATAGAAGATCTGCACTGTCTTTCTGCTTCTTCGTTTAAATTTAGTCTTCAGGTGTACACTATTTCACATTCTCTAAGTGTGTTTCCCTATTTATAAGTTTCAAGGCAATGTTTCTCTTATACTTGCCTGTACTTCACCACTCGTTCACTTTATGTACATGTCTGTTTCCTTCGCCTAGTGGTTCCAGGCCTTTCCTTCCTCTAGCTCAATTTGCATCTATTACACACTCATGAATTTCTCCCACGCACATGTTCTGTTCTCCACTCCCTCACTGTATGTATTTGTTTTGCTTACCTCTTGTTCCCAGTCTTCCCTTCCTTTAACCTGAGTTCTCATTTCCTTCAACCCACGTACTGACACTCATGAATTCCTCCCACACACGTTTTTTTTTTCATTTTGTTACCATAAGTGATTCTTTGCCAAATGTTTCTAGGTCTCTCATCCCGTATGCTAAATTCGCACCTCTTCCCACCCACAGTCTGGCACTCATTATTTTTCCCGCATACATTTTTCCCTGCCTATCAAGTACATGCTGCCTTTGTCTATTACTAGTCTCTCTTTCCTATAAGCTAACTTTGCACCTCGTCCCACCAACAGCCTGGCACTTATGAAGGAGGGCAAGTATCAAGTCACGGCTTACGGCAGCACATTTGACTACCAGCAAGGGTCAAACTCAGCCCTGATCTTCCTTAACGCCGGGGAAAGAGTGCACCTTGAGCTGCAGGACGGAAGTCTGTACGAACACCCCTACGATGAGGCGTACACCACCTTCTCTGGGTTCCTCGTCGAGCAGTTTTAGAAGGAAATGAAGAATATCGAGAAACTGCTGTGAATAGATCAATGACTATGTATTTTTGTGTTTATTTATTTTTCGGGGATTGACTGGTTTTGACTATGAGATGAATTGATTCCCGCTCCCTCTTTTTCACTCACTCTTCCTAACTCGTCAGAAATGTCCCGGTGTTCATTATTCCCTTCACTTGCTTCTTAACCCCTTCAGTTCTGGGACACTATTTTACCTTGAGATTTGTGTACGATTAGGCCATTTTATTGACATTAGGAAGGGTTTATGGAGGTCAGAAGATTAATGGCAACAATCTTCACTATTTTAATCCCCACATGAATTTTTGAAGCTGTATAAAATCATCAAATAGTAAGCAAAATGAATATGGAAATGCGTCATGGTACTGAAGAGCTTAATAACACAGACAGGTCGATTCTCCTTCTTAGTAAACAATCACAGCCAGAAGCTTGTTAACGTTCTTCTCTAGCTTAACTGTTTCCTGTCAACTGTAAGGCCTGATAAGTGAATAGTAGCAAGGAGATCAGAGGACGTAAGACGAAAAGAAAACGCTAAACACATGGAAGTGAGAGCGTCAGGTTGCAACAATTCTGGCAGTGACTGTACTTGTAATCTCCAAAGTGAGTCCCTGCTAGGTATGATCCCCGGTTAGTCTGAGCCATCCATCCCTGCATCGATATCAAGGCATTATTTCTGAACCACACCCGTCTCACCACGAAGGATGCTTGTGATATACCAGTAACTTTAGCACATATAAGGTACTGTTATTTTTTGCCTTTACAAATTATCTCGTTTCTAATAGAGTAGTTTCTTCATCTGATCAGTCTTCAGAGCAGCCGCTAGACACTTGACACGAAGATAAGGAATACGTATAAGGATGAAAGTGAAGAAGAATAGTAGTTAGGAGATACAGCATGGCCATATGGTAGTATAAGCGGCAGTTAGGAGATTGTATACGTGGCATTTAAGTTAAGTTAGGTTAAGAACAGTTAGGTTCACTTAATGATGTACACGATAAAGGACTGTAGGGTGTTACTTGCCGTTATTAGTAGTTGCATCCGGCAGAGTGAGACGAGTGTGGTTCTAAGGAAAGTTTACTCAAGCAATGTCACAACTCAACCTCACTCATCGATATAAACCATCACGTAAGCAGTAAAGATTAAGGTAAAAATGTTGTAGTTTTGTAGTTTTAATCAACCTGAGAGAGAGAGAGAGAGAGAGAGAGAGAGAGAGAGAGAGAGAGAGAGAGAGAGAGAGAGAGAGAGAGAGAGTGTGTACAAACCAAAACACGACTCAACTCATAACCACAGTATACATCAGATATACAAAAGAAGGTGTCTGTTTTCTTACCTCAGTCACGTCAAGGCATATACGATACTGTGCTGCCTATGCGCTCTGCCTTGGCGCTGGATATTGGGGTTACCTGTGTTCCTCTGCCAGTGAAGATGAAGTGGGAGGATAAAGAAGGAAACTCCCACCTTAGTACACATTATAACTGCTAACCTGAAAGAGTAACATATGTGTGCGATGCATCTATTATCTCCTACCATTTAAAAGTTCAGATTAAGAGTGAAAGAGGCATATTGTTGCATAATAATTGGTTAAACCTTTAATCAACAAGGTATGTCTGTCTTAGTCCCTTCAGTACTGAGAGACATTTTTACCTTGAGTTTTGGGTATGATTAGATGATTTTATTTGCATTAGGAAGAGTCTATGGAGGTCACAAGATTAATAGCCACAGTCTTCACTGATCTAATTCGTCATATAAATCTCTGTTGATGTATAAAATCGACAAATATTAGCCAAAATGAATATGAAAACGCGGCATGGTACAGAAAGGGTTAATGTCTGTTTTGCTGTTTTGACTTTGGTAAATACATCTCTTACTTCAGATCAGACAGTTTTTATATATGTATACAGTAACTTATAAACAAAAGCATATTGTATTCCGTAATTAGCAAACTCTTTCATTGATAAAGTAAGTCTGTCTATCTATTTTCCTACCTTGTCTTTCATATATATATAACTCTTACAAACACTAGCCAGCATCAAGATCTTTAAGACTGATGCTGTTTGTCCTTCTTTTGTGTTGCTTTGTGTCACTCCATAGCAACATAAATATCACAACCTCATCTCGTGATTTCCCATACACAACAGACAAACACACAGACTTGCATTACTGATGAAACTGTGGTGGCTACCCTAACAACATCCGGTGGTCAGGTCTCAAGGACGAGGATGGGCAGAGTGCGGGCGAAGGAGAGCCGGGGTGAGCACGTGAACTTGACCCTCTGACCTAAACTTCATCTGGTTCCTGGAGAAAGTTTCCCCCACTCCCCGGTTAGGCACAGTGACCGCGTGCCTGCCCACAACCCGTCCCTTTGTGCAGGTGTGCGCTCTCTCTCTCTCTCTCTCTCTCTCTCTACAGCAAACTCAGTCCTCAAAACGTCGTACACACATGGCTGAAGCAGTGATGGTGGTGGTGGTGGAAGTAGTAGTAGTAATAGTAGTATAGTAGTAGTAGTAGTAGTAGTAGTAGTAGTAGTAGTAGTGGTGGTGGTGGTGGTGGTAGTAGTGGTAGTAGTAATAGTAGCAGTAGTAGTAATAGTAGTGCTAGTAGTAGTAGTAGTAATGATGGTGGTGATGGTGGGGGTGGTAGTGGTAGTAGTAGTAGTAGTAGTAGTAGTAGTAGTAGTAGTAGTAGTAGTAGTAGTAGTAGTAGTGGTGGTGGTAGTAGTGGTAGTAGTAGTAGTAGTAGTAGTAGTAGTAATAGTAGTGCTAGTAGTAGTAGTAGTAGTAATGATGGTGGTGATGGTGGGGGTGGTAGTGGTAGTAGTAGTAGTAGTGATGGTGATGAAGGTGGTGGTGGTGGTGGTAATAGTATTAGGAATTGTAATAGTAGTTGTAGTAGCAACAATATTGATAGTAGTAGTAGTGGTGGTGGTGAGAAATTACACACACACACACACACACACACACACACACACACACACACACACACACACACATGAAAATCTCCCAAATTAACACACTCACACACACGTCACATTTTACCAAACCTTCACCACACCTGCACACATTTTATAAATGTTTAAAGACATTCCATGCATTACTTATATAATGCTGTTAATTGTTGCGTATCGCAAAATTGACGGGGACACTAAAGTAAATATTTTCCTGTTCTGACGCCTAGTAAATATTACGTACATGACAGCTCGTTCTTTGAAGTTTGTTGTATTTAGAACTGAATAGTTAATCTCCCATGTCTTGTGATGTCGTCAGTTGAATAAAAGTAATCCTATAGGGCCGATTCGTTGTCTTTTTTGTTCCGATGGAAGGAAAGATACAGGCATGCAGACACATTGGTGATGTTTGCTTGGTGGTTGTTACATTAAGAAGAAACAAGCATAGAGTAACAACCTAGAGCCTGGTAAAGACATTCCTGATCAAAATGTTATATTTTAGTTAATGCGCGTGTTAGCAGTGAGGAACAAGCAGGAATCACATTACTTAATTAATACCTAATTATATCATTCTTATTAATACTAATATAAGTATAGGACAAATTGTACTACCTATCTATGCAGTAGTATCAATACCACTCTGATCGCAATCTTAATCAAGTAATAAGCTAGTCAATAAGGCGCCTCGGTGCTACCCACCCTCCCACTCCCAGTACTCCTCAGTCCTCAGTCTTTCGTGACGGGAGGTGGTGTGCGAGTAAGAGGTACTGCCACATTTAAAAACCTCAGATTCATTTGACACAGGATTGTGAGAGTGTTTCTACGATTCTAGTGACATATTAACAAGATTTCTACACTCAAACGGCTCTGATTAAAGTGACTCGTACGGGATTTCACGAGTGTTTTTAAAGTTCTGGTGACAATAACAAGACTGTGTTGGTGTTTCCACTTCTGCAATTCATCTTACATACTACTGGACTCAGCCACGAAACCGAACCACAGAATCAGAACTACGTTCTCAAAGTGAGTGTTTGTTTAAGGCGAGCCAGCCAAGGGATAACTCAATATCAATCATCAAATGGCTTTCGTGCCATTCTTAAATGATTTTTTATGAGAGGATGTGAGGGGGAGTCCCCCCGACCGAAGTCCCCGCCGCCATCTTGGGTCATTCATTTATCAGTATTTACAGCCTTATCTCTCAGTATTATACGCCTGTCTTGCCACAACATGCAGCCGCATTACTATGCTTTCATATCAGCTATTGAGATACACCCGCCATGAGCAGGTTTAAGCTTGGTGAAGGTTTAAGCGAGGTAAAAGGGGTGGGAGTCAACCCCTCCATTGCTCCCCCGCCGTCTTGGATATGCCTAACCTGGCCCACCCAGAACCCAGGATTATTTTCTTTAATTTCTGGACAGTTTATTTGGGGTGAATAGTAAAATTTGGTGCATTCTACAAATATTTGGTTGTGTTTGAAGTGTTTTCCGTGCGTGTGTGGAGCGCAGCATGTTGTTACTGGCGTTGTTTTTGTGTTAAATAAGGCTGTTTTTTGGTGCCAAATTTTCATGACCGTCGTAGGAAGATTTTTGTTAGAGGAAGTATCAAGATGTTATTGTTTTCAAAAAATAGTTGATGTGTTTTAAAGTGTTTCGCTTTCCTGGTCAGTGGGATTAGTGGAGAGTGGAATTGTTTTCTAACAATGTTAATGTTCCAATAATATTTTTGTTGGTACCCCCGTGGATTATTTATTTCTGGCTCCAGCTCTCTCAAAAGTGTTGGAAAAGACTGTTCTAATTCTTTAAAGTGTGATTTGTTCCTTTTAAGTGAGACTGGGCTGACAGTTATTTTTTTTTAAGGTGAGTCAAGACTTCAACATTTTATTTATAGTTATTTTAAAAGATCTTTAATATTACCGGGGTTTGGAATCTCTTTACATTTTTATATTATTTAAAATATGTGCCAAGTCAGAATATGTAAAGCATTCGGGTCTGGCGGCGTTTTTTCGAGAGGTCATTTTCAAAATTATTTACGTAACGGATATCAGCCCGCCAGGCTGTGGCGCTATCAGACCACCGGGCCAGGCCATGACGTCATCGGCCCACCGCGGCGGGCCGGGCCGTGACATCACTATGGCGGGAGCCTCATAGATGTCTTTCCTTCCTGGCTCTCTTCGTCCATATCTAACATGATTTACTGTGTTATATCGTGTGTGTGTGTGTGTGTGTGTGTGTGTGTGTGTGTGTGTGTGTGGCTTGTTTTTCATTCGACATAAGATGAGTGTGTGTGTGTGTGTGTGTGTGTGTGTGTGTAAGTGGGTGTAGGTGTATGTAAGTGCGTCTGTGTATATTTTAAGGGGATAATGTGCTATTTCAATATTATATTACTTCTAAGAGCGGACAATTGCAAAGCCGCTAGCCGCCTTGACCGGCAAACATAATAGCTATACTCCGCTGACCGGCTATAGATTTATGGCAAAGTTTAATGTTTTATTATATAGAAAAGACTATATTTGCATGATGAAAGGAGACCAGGAAGCGAATGGAAGACAAGATATAGAGAGAAGCAATATGGAAGCGAAGTAATGATAGGTGGCAAGTCTAAAGGGATAAATGATGGAGTAATATACAAGGGTGAATGGAAGGTACCGAAAACCAAAGAGATGAGGAATGGAGAATAAGGAAATAGAAGAGGGAAGCAGAACCAGCGGGAGGAAATAAGCAGACAACCTCATTACCTTCTCTGTACCTTCATTCTCCTCTACCGGAACCTTGGCTGTCTTGAATCTCTCTCTCGTGTTCCTCATTTCCTCAAGTAACGCGGGATAAATGCTTCAAATCCCTTCCCTGATGCTCAATTCCCCTCCAATGAAGGACCCTAAACGCTTTCAATCCCTTGTTACACTCATTTCCCGTCAAATGAAGGGGTTTAATGCCCTAAATCCTTTTACTGAAGCTCCTTCCCCGTCAGGTGGGTATTTTTAGAAGACAATCCCTCCTCGTGTCCTTGTGGGAAGTTTATAAAGGTAAATAAAAAGAGAAAAAACACGAAGGTAAAAGATGAACTCACAGAAACTAATTATTAGATTGAATGATGTGTCAATGTTATTTTGGGTTTGTTGTTCCTCTATGTCGATTGTGCGTCCGTATATACAGATAAATGGGACTCAATTACAAAGTTTTCAATAATTGATTCCGGATAGATTAAACATTAGACGCAGTAGTAGGTGTGTGTGTGTGTGTGTGTGTGTGTGTGTGTGTGTGTGTGTGTGTGTGTGTGTGTGTGTGTGTGTGTGTGTGTGTGTGTGTGAGTGTAGGAGAGCAGTGTGGAGGGTGGCTGGGGCTGGTGGGTGGACGTGAGGGTTTATCAATCTTCGTGAACGTGTGTGTTGGTGTCAAACTCTTGATCAAACAATTAAACTTTTGAAAATTCAAGTTGGAAAGGAGCGCAGATAATCTAAACTACAATATAGCAATCACGGCCCTGCTGGCTGCTTCTCTTATGCTAATGTTAATAATAATAATGATAATAACAATAATAATGATAACAATAATAATTATAATAATAGTAATAATAATAACAATAATAATAATAATAATAATAATAATAATAATGATAATAATAATATCAATAGTGATAGTAAAAATAGAAAAATAATAATAATAATAATAATAATAATAATAATAATAATAATAATAATAATAATATAGCAATAATAAAACAATGATAACAACAATAATAAGAAAGCAATGATATTAATAACAACAACAATAATGATAAAAATGATAAAGATAATAATAATAATAATGATAGTAACAATAGTAAAAATAATAACAATAATGATTGTAATAATAAAAATAACTAACAACAATAATAACAAAATAATATTAATAACATGAACAACAATAATAATAACTGATTATAATAATTATGATAACAAGAATAATAATAATAATAATAATAATAATAATAATAATAATAATAATAATAATAATAATAATATCAGAAACATGATGAAAAAAAGCGAAAAATTACCACCACCACCACCAACAACAACAACAACAATAACAATAACAACACAAACAACAAAAAGAAGCCAGCAAGCCAGCGTTGGGTGATAATAAGTGTTTGTGTTGAGCCTCGCGCCGATCTTAACTTGGTGCCTCGCTAAAATGTCGCGGCCGCTTCCCACACGCTAATGGCTGTTAACTTCAGTCGAGTGGTTTTCTCAAGTTTCTCGTCGTCTTATCCGCCTCGCCACTTAGCGCTTACTTAACCTTTATTACGAGAAAACATACTCCGGCTAGCGTATTATACAACGGGTAGGGGAAAGAAAAAAATATAGTTCTTCTTGTTAAGGGAAGGAGGCAAAAAAATAAAAAATTATGGGCAAAGCGGCGGATGGGAGAGGAAGAGAAGGGAAGTTTGGAGGAAGAGGCTTTGAGTTTCTTTTTCTCCTATATCTGGAGTTTTAGTCTCTTTAAAGAATCAGAGACGCTTAGCTATTATAAGAAGTAATGATGGTAATGAACACAAAGGGACAGCAGGGAGGATAAAAGTTAATGACCTGTGGAAGTTAAAAGTAGCAAACTGTTGTCATAATATTATTTGTTACCGAGAGAGTTCCTCCAAGTGCTTGCGTTGATAGAGGCGCTCGCTACTGCTTCTGTTATTCTTACGAGTACTTTTAATGCTTTAGAAAATAATGCGTGTAGAATTTACTTGAAGCGGAGGCGTTGTAAATGAGTAAAGGAAATTAGGAGAAGAGAGCGAAGGAAAAAAAAACATTAATAGTGAATGCAAGGCAGTAAAAAGGCACTTAGGAGAGTTACGAGGAACAAGGGTGAGAGTGTAAAAGAGAAACGTGAAAGCAGCAAAGAAGGAAATAATGAGAAAACTCGATCAAAAAAGTTCTTGTCACAAAAATCTGACAGGCGCAGCTTCACGGGCCTCGCACCGCGGCCCACCCATCCGTCACGAGCCGCTGGAATAACAAACAGCTACTCGCCATAAATTTACTTCGTGTGAGCTCAAGATAGTCTCGTAAAATCGCGCGGTGTGAAGAGCCTCGGCAGCGCGGGCGTGAAGCAATATTTTAGTGACCATATGATGAAACGCCTCCACGCCGCACCTATAGTATACTTCTACGAGTAGTTGAAGTTACACAGGTTTCCATGGTGCTTTATAGTTCTATTGATAAATTGAATATAATTATCTACACACCTGGAAAATACAAATACTTCAGAAAACAAAAAACTCTCTAAATCACAACATTTTAAATCCTGAAAAGTAGAAGAGAAATGTTGATACTTGAATTTTATATCAAACAATAAAGTGTGGATTTTTATTTTCTATATTTGTTTATAAAGTTAAATATATAGATGAAAATAACTAGACATTTTACATTAATAGAAGAAATACTCTTGGAAGTTCCGTTAATAATTTATGTCCCCTTTGAAAACAGTCGTGTTGAAAAGGCAATACGTTTGTTAATACTGGCCCAGTGTTGCCATGAGCGCACCACCACCTGTGCCCACCTCATGCACGGGTGCGGCGTGGCTTGGCTTGGCGTGGATGGGCGTGGCAGGTATCGGATAGAGGCAGAATACAGCCGAGTAGAAAAGACCAGAGATGCATGGAACAATCAGTGTGTGTTGCAAGTTTCTGATTGATTTGATGGGTGAGCGCTCGGAGCCTCGAGGCAGGAATCACAAATCGCTGCAGTGGAGGGAAAATTGTCACCGATCACCATTACTGCTATGAGACATGCACGTGTTCTTAATCAATTGGTTTCAAAGGATCATTTTCAAGTGTCAAAGAGATTAATCTGGCATTTCTTCCTGTGATGATGCAGAATTCTTGTTGGATTATCACTATAAAGTGTAGCATTCAAAGACTTGATTAAAGAGGGAAAGTAGCGACGCGTGAGAGTGTAGCACAGGACAACCACAGCAGCCAATAATACTGTCAGTGTTTAAGGAAGGAAGTTTAGCGAAATGAGTGATTGGGCTTAATTGGTTAATATCGAGCGTGTTTTCCTTTACACTGTCTATAGTATCAAGTAAATAAAAGAAGAGGGTATACCAGTAAACAACATGACTTTGGCGGGTGTTAGCGGCAGGCGATGATGGGAAGGAGAGCAAATATAGCTTGGTGGAACACAGATGGGACAAAGAACAAAGGAGTGAGGTAGCAGTACTTCTCTCTCAATAAAGGAGAAGGACCAGAGGATGAGGCCAGCAGCGGCACTCATCACTGAACCAGGAACGAAGGGAGCAAACTGCAGCAGTCAACTCCCTACATGAACCGAAGCAAAAAGGAATCAAACAATATTACTTTTCGTCGCAGTAAAGGACGAGGAATGAGGGAGCAAGCCGGCATTAGATTTCACGCTTTCACAACGAGGCACGACTAACAAATTAACAAACAGCCAACACTCATCGGCGCTCCCTCTTTTGATAACATTTGGGAAGCAAGGGAAGATAAAAATAAGTAAAAGCTCAACATTTAGAGTTCAAAGCTGCATGCACAAAACGAACCTGCAGGCGAGAAAGGGAATGAAAAATGTAGAACTGGAGTCATTTAAGGAATGAACGCACATTCCTTTCCCGAGACACTTCCCTCTCTCCTTCCTGTCACTAATTTTTCACCTGTCCTCTCCGACGCTTTCAAGGGAACGAGGAGGAGGAGGAGGAGGAGGAGGAGACACAAGGCAACACGAGGGAGTAATGAACGAGCGACACGAGTACAGGAAAGCCGGCGTTCGTCACAGGGTGCGGCGCAGGTGGGAACAATGCACTGTCATCCCGAGGTGCTCAACACGATAATGAGATTAGCAGCAACAAGCCGCTGCCTCGAAATGGAGGGCGAATAGAGCCGCGCTGAACGAGGCCGCGTGCAAGGCAACACCCGGTGCCAAGATATTCCTCCGCTACTCATTTCCGCGCAGGTAATTTGCTGTTAATTCATGGCGTGGATTAATTACCTGTGATGATTAGAAAAGAAACCTGAATCCTTATCGCTCACGGTGGAAATTAGTTTACCTTGAATCAGGAAACGGAGGAAGTAGAGAGCGAGAGTCGAAGAGAGAAACCATAATTTTGATGAATACATGAGCGCCATTAGCTTATCGCCTTTATATGTCCTCGCAGCAGCCATCTGATGTGAGGAGGAGAGACTAAATAAAACAGCAATACCTCTCGTTCTCCACGCTTCTGATAGGTTTCGTGCTGACTCAACGCTCAGTCCTTTGTGTCCCTTTGGCTGAGCTCCATGCCGCCGCCACACGCTCTCGCTGACTCCCTCAACGTCTCTACAAAATTATACTTGTTGCAGTGGCGGCGACGGATCGATACGCGCAACAGGCAGCCCCGGGGAAGCCAAGTTAGTGATGTAGCGCGGGGAGCCAACAGGTGCTGAGAGAGAGAGAGAGAGAGAGAGAGAGAGAGAGAGAGAGAGAGAGAGAGAAGGGGGGTGGTGTGTGTGTGTGTGTGTGTGTGACTAAAGTTTATCTCAATTTCTTTCAAAAACTGCAACCACCACGACCACCACCACCACCACCACCAAAACAACAACAACAACAACAAGACCGTCTTTCCTTGTTTAACTTTCAGGAATGACAAATTACGCGACTTCTTTTATTTTCTAGTTCTTTTCTTTTCTTCACATTTTCGAACCTTGAACTGACCTTCTTCATGGATCAAAATGAAAAAAAAGACAAAAACAAAGAAAAACAAAGAAAAAAAAGAACCAAGAAACAATAACAATAACAAGAACATCCACAACAACAACAAAAAAAAGAAAACGACAAAAAGAAAGAAAAATAGATAAAAAAAAAGAAAATCACGAACAACAAGAGCAAGAACAACCACAGCAAAAAAAAAAATAACGACAAAAAATAAAAATAAAACACTAATAAAAATAACAAGAACATCCACAACAAAAAATAAAAACGACA
>NC_059274.1:755000-760000 GCF_017591435.1 Portunus trituberculatus
GCGCGTACGCACAGAGAGAAAGAGAGAGAGAGAGAGAGAGAGAGAGAGAGAGAGAGAGAAAGAAAATATATTGAAAAAATGTAAATAAAGCTAGCCAATGGTAGAAAAGGAGAAAGAAAGAAAGAAAAAAGAAAGAAAATATGTACAAAGAGAAAAAGAAAGATGAAAATAAGACAAAGAAAGAGGAGAAAAAAAATGGGAAGAGAAGGTTGTAGTAACGCAGGTATTGAAGTATCAAGCCTATTTTTTTCATCTCTCTCTCTCTCTCTCTCTCTCTCTCTCTCTCTCTCTCGCTTTTTCCAATTTCCAGTGCGTTGTGTTGTGTGCGATGTTTTGCGCTGCGTTCGTGTTCGTTTATTTCCCCTCCAGCGGCAACACCGATAGCGCCACAGCCTCTAAACACGCTCGTAATGGTGGCCTTTGCTGGTTTATCGGGCTGTGTATATCGTCTCTCTGGCCTATTGCTGTCATGCCTCGTGTCCGCACTTTTCCTTCCACGCCTTTAGTACTGCGTTAGTATTGAAATGTTCCTCCGTGTCACAAACCCGTAACCTTGGAATCCCAGAGCCTCAGAACCCGTTGTCGTTCACTCGATTAAGACTCTTGATGAAATAAATCCTGTGTGTCCTTCGGTGCTTCAGTGGAATATTCGTATGTGTTCATTTTTTCATGTCTCTTTAGGATTTTATAGATTCTTTTTACCGCAGATCTTTAATAATGGCATGATCTCTACCTCCAGGATCACTCACTTTCTGAAACCCCTAATATCATTCGTTACAGCCACAAAAGCAGCGGCGGATAGTTTCAGAATTCGAAGTATAATGACGCGAATGAAGGTCTTTTTGTCCAAGGTAAAATGCCTCGGTAATCAGGTTGAGGGTGACAAGTGGCGCTGGTCGGGGTAGATGATTGGCCTGGAAATGATGAGGAGTCGCTGCTTGTCACAATGGTCTCCAAGGCTCCAGTCATGATTCTGATAAGGCACTTTCATGTGGGTTTGTTGATATTAAATACGATTTCTTTATTATCTTTTAACTCTTTTTGGGGTTGTGCATTTATTAGTGTCGGTACGTTTTCGCAGGTAAAAAAATGACGAATATAAATGTGCAAATTTATCCAGCTGTAAAATTAGGGGGAAATAATTTAAGCTGCTAAACATTATACATTTTGAGGTTAAACTCAGCAAACCAACCAGATTTCAGGATTTTACCATGGAAAGACTAACATGACAAAGCGACCGTGTCAACAATGTGATTCCTCTCTCTTTCCCAATCCTCCTTCACCTTTGCATCTACCGCCTCCCCTCACCGCCCACCCTTCCTGCATGCATCCTTCCCCCCGCAGTAAGTGTCCTTCAGGCTTCGCTGTTCGTCACGGCCTCAGGTAGAAAAGGTTAATTTTTGGCCAAGTTTCGTCCCGCCGCCTGGACGTGACTATTGAGGCGCGCTAGCTACAGGCAACTAACTGACGGGATAGAGACTTTTTGCAGAGTGCCTCTATTGTACCTACGTAATATTTGCAACGTTTTGTGCGCTATTGGAAAAAGAGAGGATGACAGTCGTACGGGACAATTAATAAAAACTGGTATGCAATAATGGAAACGTGAACACATTACATGAACACACTTGAAATATCACGTGTGTAGATACATTTATATTCCCTCCATGGCTGTAATTTGTTTCATTCTCCAAATGACACCCCGCGTGATGGTGATGTTGATGGAAGGGATGCACCATGGCGATCAATGCGTGTGCGTGTTTATATAAATATATACTCGTGTCGGGCAGCACCAGGGAAAGGAAGGTAACAAACCCACAGGCGCTGCAGCCCCAAGAACAAAAAGTTTTGAGGAGGAGAAAGAATGTGACTGCCATGCTCTCAAGGTTTCCTGGAGTCGCACACCCCAGACGGCAGTCAGAACACTTTTATCTCAGATTGTAAGGCTGAAGAGACTCGCTTGCTATTTTCCTCAGAGAGTCGCTCACTATTTTCCATCCATCCACCAAATATAAGATAAAAGATTAGCAAACACTCCCCAGCTCGCGTCTGAATCCCACGCGTCTGTTACCTGAGTGACGCGCCGCCTGCTCGCCGCGCAGAGGAGCGGCAGGGCTTCCTGCTGACTGCTGGCCTGGCTCGGAATAGAGAGGGAATGCGTGTAGGCGAGAGAGGGATAAATCTGCGAACATTGTGTTCGGTAGGCTGTGTAGGCTGAGACAGGCGTGGCGTGAGTTAAAAAAAAGGAGGGCAATGAAGTAAATCACGGAAGCGAAGAAAGCTTTCAACGAACCAGCAAGCAGGTAAACTCAAGCTACAGAGCCATGGAGCGCAGGGTATGTCTGTTTCCAGTCATTCTATCACCTTTTCGGTTCTTAGGTGGATTGACGCACGTAAAATCCTCCATATGAAGGATCGTATTTGCAATGCATCCTCTGCTGACGGATTAAACCAACTCAAAACACGAACCACCCAAACTACAGTGTACACGATACGGAAAATGGTTTGATGCAGAGTAAGTGGAAGAGACAAAGTGGACACCATGGTACTCACATCCATGTCTCCCTTCACGCAGAACGGTGACGTGTGACGGAGCCTTGACTCAACACTTCAAGATGCTGACTCTGCAGCACATGACGCTTTCCTCTCGCCTCACAGGTCTCAGTTTCCCTCTTCGACGCCTCCTTCAGGAAAAGCCACCACATTTCGGCCACAGTTGCAAAGATTAAGAGTCTACGATATCTGCGGATGAATAAAATACATGATGAATAAAAGACGAGGCTGAAAGAGGAAGCGAAAGAAAACGAAGAGAAGGAAAAGAAATGATATGGCTCATGTGACAATGAAACAAACGAAGCATTGTGGCATACAAGACACACACGAAAGAAATAATTACTATAAAAGCAAATCTTTTCACAAAACGTAGAGAACAATGAACTTTTTTCTCTGCTTTCGATTTTTCTTTCCTTCCAATTTTTCTTTCTTTTCATAAACCCGAAACCAATTCTCGGAAGCGCAATAAGGAGAATGACGAGTGAACTTGTCCATACTGCGGATTTAAAAAGATAGAAAAAAAATATGTAGAGAGAGAGAGAGAGAGAGAGAGAGAGAGAGAGAGAGAGAGAGAGAGAGAGAGAGATTGCTTATAACAATATCATTTTTTTAAACTGCATGCAAAATTCTGCACTTTCGTTATGAATTATACATGAGGTTTAATAAAAGATAGGCATCGCGACATATACACACACACACAGAGAGAGAGAGAGAGAGAGAGAGAGAGAGAGAGAGAGAGAGAGAGAGAGAGAGGCGAAACATTTGAAACCGTTTCGAACTTGGTAGAGGCAATTTGGTATCACTGAGATAACAACATCTGAATAATAATCTCTCTCTCTCTCTCTCTCTCTCTCTCTCTCTCTCTGTGTTACCTGTCTACTGTTGTCCGTCAATTAAGAGGCAGTCACACCTAGACGGGCAGGGAAGGGAGGAGGGAAGTAGGCCAATGGAGGTAATGGTCTGTGTAGTCTGTTGTTCTATGTAAATCTATGTAAATCCTTTCCTGAGGCACAGCGCAAAATCTTTGGTCCTTCATCACACCGTCACCACCACCATCACTACCTTTCTGGGATCGTGATGGTGGTGGTGGTGGTGGTGGTGATGGTGGTGCTGGTATCGAGAACCAGAAGTGTTTGATAGAACCATTACCTTCCTCATGTCCCATTTACTCCTATTGTTCCTCTTCCTCTTCCCTCCTCCTCTTCCTCCTCCTCCTCCACCTTCTCTTCCTCCTTCGTTGCTATCCTCCGTCCTTGTCTCTCCTTTTTTCTCTCCCTAATCTTCATTTTCTCTCCATTCTTTCCTATCTACGTATTTTCCTTTCTGCTTTCTTCCCCATTTCTCTGTTATCTTTCCTACTCCTCTACTTTTGTTCCTCATTATTTCTTTCACCTCTTTCCTTCCTTCTTGCCTTCTCTTTTATATCCATCTTTACCTGTTTCTGTTTCCTCTCTTCACCTATCTAATACATTTCCTACCCCTCTCCTCTCCTTATTTCTATCCATTCTAATCTTTCTCTTGATCCCTTACATTCTATCTCCTTTACTTGCTTTAATTCCTCTTCTCATCCTTATTTCCATGCCTCCCCTCTTTCCTACATCTCTCCTTTCTATCTCCATTCACCGTCCCTCATTCTCCCCTTCCATGCCTCCCTGTTACCCTACTAACCTAACGTCTCTCCACTTTGCGTTCCCAGTCCTCTCCACCCGTGCCTTCCCTTCCCTCGCTGGCTAATGGGCGGACGGTATCACTCTGCTTCTCGCGTCTGCCAAACACTTCACACAACATTCCTCACGTGCCTGGCAGTGACTGGACAATGAGAACACCGCAGGCCAGGTAAGCAGTGTGTGTGTGTGTGTGTGTGTGTGTGTGTGTGTGTGTGTGTGGTGACAGGAATGATTTTGTGTATTTAATCATTTTTCTTTAATTATGGTTTGTTTATTCGTGTTTTTGTTCGTATTATTGTTTTGTTATTGGCGTTTTCGTTACCATTATCATTTTTTTTTTCTTTCTTACGGTGTTTTTATAGTGGTAGTTGTAGTGGTGGTGGTGATGGTGATGGTAGTGGTAGTAGTAGTAGTAGTAGTAGTAGTTTTTGTTCTTGTTCATTGTCCTTGTTCTTCCTATTTTTCTTTCTTTTGTATTCCTGATAATAACTATTGCACATATAGCATTAAAGTAACAGCTGTTGTTGTTGTTGTTTTTGTTGGTGGTGCTGGTGTCTGTCTGTGGAAAAGCTGCCTCTCCACTCCTCGTGTGGTACTAGTTTCTTCCTCCCAGCTAAACATCACATATTTTTGGCAACACTGCAGAGTAAACAACAAAAGCAACCACAACCAGAAAAATAGATGGAAGAAAACACAAAGTAAAATCAAGGGAGTGGAAAAATTCTTCTCTCGTGGAATTCAATACTGCTCAGATTTTTGTCTTTCGTAATTCAAGGTCTCTCT
>NC_059274.1:765000-772500 GCF_017591435.1 Portunus trituberculatus
CCTCCTCTCTGTCTGGGTATTGCCGAATGATGAAGGACAGAGACAGTGGGATAGAAATAGACAGTTAGGTATACAGAAAGCGTTCAATTCTGTGGTTTTATCTTTGTGTCTGTGTGTGCTGAGATACTGATAGTCAGGGAGGCAAAGTGAGAAATAGATTAACTGGTAAACAAAGAGAGGAAAGACAGACAGACTGGCAGATTCAGTGGATGGCAGACAAATAGATAAAAGAAAGAAATAGAAAAAGAGTGAGAAAGATGCACAAACGGTGACAAAATGAGAGACAGAGACAGATAGATAAGGACAGCGCAAGACAGACTAACAGGTAGATAGCGACAGCGGAAAAGTGGGAGACAGAGATACGGTCGCTCTTAGTTGCATCAGCCTCGACTTAACATGCAAATCAGGATGAGACTAAAGAATTGCCTGAAAGGAAGGCTTAAACTGAGTGGGTATTACTGGTGCCTCTCTCTCTCTCTCTCTCTCTCTCTCTCTCTCTCTCTCTCTCTCTCTCTCTCTCTCTCTCTCTCTCTAAAATGGTAATATCTTCATGTTTTTTTGCGTATAAAACAGAAGTAAATTAAGAACCAGCAAAAACAACAGAGAGAGAGAGAGAGAGAGCGCCCAGGTAACCTCACTTCCGGCTATTTCCCAGGAGACATCAGCAACACCAGTACTGAAGATTCGCCTGTCAGAGAGCGCTGGGTCATCACAATATTTCCCAGTTGCTTCTTGCTCTACTTGCTTCCTCTGGTTAGGGTTCACGTGGATATGTGGTTCTGTGGTTCTCTCTCTCTCTCTCTCTCTCTCTCTCTCTCTCTCTCTCTCTCTCTCTCTCTCTCTCTCTCTCTCTCCCCTAAAATGTGAATGATGAGGGAGATCATAATGAGGGTTATGATGAGGAGGCAAAAGACCAAGAAGATAAACAAATAAGGAGGAGGAGGAGGAGGAGGAGGAGGAGGAGGAGGAGGAGGAGGAGGAGGAAATGTATAAAAAGGAAGAACTAAAAATAATAAATGAATGAAGTAGTAGTAGTAGTAGAAGTAGAAGTAGTAGTAGTAGTAGAAGTAGTAGTAGTAGTAGCAGTAGCAGTAGCAGTAATAGTGGCAGTAGCAGTAGCAGTAGCAGCAGCAGCAGCAGCAATATCCCTTCACAAGATTTAAAACTAAAAAACGAGTACTTAAACAATATAGAACACACACACACACACACACACACACACACACACACACACACACACACACACACACACACACACACGTGACGGGGGCGGGGAATGCATTTTTATCTACGGGGCAGTTTCCGGAAGGACTCTCGGAGATCCTGCGTCATTTACCTTAATTAACGTGTTTTCATCCCAAATTAAAGTCGGCATCCCATTCTCTCTCCCTCTCTTTCTCTCCCTCTCTCCCTCTCTCCCTCTCGCCCCTTCTTAAGCATCTCATCAGGCGGGAATTGGTCCCTTGAGAGCGTTTCCCCATTACCTAAATTAGTCCATAGTTATGCTGTTTTCCTTGCCTCACCATCACCACAACCACCACCACCATCACTGTCACCGCTAATACCGCCACTACTGTCAGCTCATTAGTTACGTCACTCCTATAACTGTTACTACTGTCACTACTGCAGCCGTTACTTTCGCCACTGTTGCTGTTACTGTGACGACTATCCTTGCTGTTACTATTATGTTTATTGATACTGGTGCTGTTTTATCCTCCATCGTTTTGTTTTTGTCTTGTTTTAGTTTATTTCGTATCTTCGTTTTTTTCTGAAGATATGCCTGAAATTTTGTTAATTTTTTTTGTCATGAAATATCAATTGTCAGTTTCTTTTCTCTCTCTCTCTCTCTCTCTCTCTCTCTCTCTCTCTCTCTCTCTCTCTCTCTCTCTCTCTCTCTCTCTCTAATAGAGCTAAGATGAAAGGAATTGATAATTTTCTTTGTTCTGTCATGAGAAAAAATCTTGCTATTTAAAAGAGAAACATTTATACATTTCATTCATGTGTTAATTACAACAAAAAAAAAATAACTCTCTCTCTCTCTCTCTCTCTCTCTCTCTCTCTCTCTCTCTCTCTCTCTCTCTCTCTCTCTCTCTCTCTCTCTTTGACACACACACACACACACACACACACACACACACACACACACACACACAGAAACTAAGAAATTACACACGGAAGGATAAATTTCCTTACTACATCTATATCCCTTAAAGAGAGAGGGAGAAAACAAACACCCACACACTCACAACAACAGCAATGGGGAAATAAAAGCTTTACCTCCGCCAGTACATACATTGTGTCGTGCGTGGCGGTCGGGACAAGAGTGCAGGGTATCGTGGTGCTGGTGGCATAAAGATGGCTGTGTGAACGTGTACAGAGAGAAACATTTGCGTGTATTGATAGGTTGGCTGGCGGCTATGGTGGTGGTGGTAGTGGTGGTGAGGGTTTGCCAGGAGGTGGTGACCCAGGTGAGAGTGAGCAGCGCCGGGAAAACAAACACACGTAGGGTGGGGGAGGAAAAATAATTGGCTATCTGTCTTTATGTATTCCCGTGTGTGTTTGTGTGTTTGGGTGTTTTCGTCTATGTTTTGGTTTAATTCATATTGTTTGGTGTTTTCTTTTATTTAGTTATTTTCAAGATTTTTTTCGTAACCAAAAGGCGAGAAAATTGTAGCCACTTTTTCTTTCTATACGCGAGGGTGAAAAGAACAAAAGAGTGTGGGAGCGACGCGCAATAAAGTGACAAAAGCGGAATAGAAGAGGCCGGCGGTGACCTTTATCGGTGTTGTCGCCTGGCTGAGCCCAACACGCTCCTGCGCTGCCTGCCGGCTGTGTGTTGTGACGCTGTCCATTAGCCGATCATCAATAACAACGCTGAAAAATGGGTCTCCATTCGTATATCTAATATTTATTCATATATTTCAATGGGTGCGTATGTGCATGGGTGGTGTGGGCGATGTGGGCGTAGGTGGCGAGGAGGGTGCGTCCTGTTATTCTGCTGGGTTAGTGTTGGCTGTCTAGACTATTGCACGTACACACGCAACACACACACACACACACACACACACACACACACACACACACACACACACACACACACACACACTGCAGACACTTGCTGTCACCCACTGGAGAGCTTGTTCATTACGACTGCAACAGCGTCGCTCAGTTCAATATTACTCGTTTAAGCAGCATTTCCTGAGGGTGACAAGAGGGACAGGCCACACAACGCGCTGACCTGGCCGCGGTTGGACCTGAGGGACGGGCTGTGGGGAGGGCCAGGCAGGAGCGGGAGGAGCCTACCAACACTAGCTCAATGTAACCCATTAGCAGGTGGGTTAAGGCGCTTAATTGGAATCTCAGTTATTTTCTGGTTGAGTGAGTGGACTGACTGGTCATCACTGGCTGACCACGGGGACCTGCAAGCGGTGAGTCTCCTCACTTCTGCCTTCAACACTCCCGCCACTAATAGTGAGGGAAAATCGTGCCATGAATAAATCCTGAATAACTAAAACTCGAACAACAAAAGCGCACAACTGCATACTTTGTTACTCTTGCCCTGGAAAATGTTGTTGGCGGCATTGTAACCTTTAGGCGCGTGGCACATGGCAACCTCACCACCACTTTTCTCTTTATGTATTTTCCCGAACCATGATAGAAAGAGAGTCTGGGAACCTTGGCAATGACTCTATGGCACCTGGAAAGTCTTATGGATTTTATCAGTAGGTAGGCAGGTTCACCCAGCATCAGCTAGCGCAGCCCCACGCACGTCAGAGGCACGTCTCCCGCTGTCACAAGTCCCTACGTAATCCCTTTCGCATGGCACAGCGCACGCCTGCCATCGCTACACCTCACCCTCGCGTCCCCTGATGATGCAATAACCCGCAGCCTGTACTGACAAACGTGATGGACAAACCCCAACACATCCCATCCAATAGTACCCGTGGAATGCTTCGTCCTCGTAAACAATGTGGAATCAAGTGAAGGCTGGATAAGGTTTGGTCGCCAGGTAACTATCACACTGCGTCAGGGAGGAGAGAGGGAGTGGAGGTTACTGTACAACTTCAACTGCAGACCACGTGTACGAAAAGTAAACTCCTTGTCTTCGATGTCACTAGCTTTGATTTGTAGTTACACCACCAGAGAGAGAGAGAGAGAGAGAGAGAGAGAGAGAGAGAGAGAGAGAGAGAGAGAGAGTATAACTTTAATTTACCAGATAAACAAACAAGAACTAATCTTTCCTGTACAGTTAAGCGAGGCACATAATCATTTCAAACCAATTCATTTTAATTCTTTCGTCCACTTACAACTAAAACATTAAATAAAAGAAGAGAAATGATATCCCTTCAAGCCCACACGTGTGATAAGGGTGTCATTATCTCGAGGCAGCATTGGATGACATGTATTAAGGTGTGGGGCTAAATTAGTGTTTAATTGTACCTGATGAATGAATAAAGGTACAGACAGATGCACAGTTCTAATGATGTGATGAAGTATTATGACGACAAAGCTTCTTTACACCAAACATTTCACATATTTCCTTCCTCTGTTTACTGAATTACATTTGCATTTCAGCCAGACTGTGAGTGTGTGCTCTCTCTCTCTCTCTCTCTCTCTCTCTCTCTCTCTCTCTCTCTCTCTCTCTCTCTCTCTCTCTCTCTCTCTCTCTCTCCAAGTCGTCCCGAGTATTCCCTCCATCACTCTCCAGTTATCGTAACTTGCAAGTTTTATTAGATTCTTCGTCGTAACTTGAGGGGACACCGGCCACGCCTCGCCCACTGCACCATAAAAAGGAAACGACAGAAAAAAAGAGAGAAAAAGGAAAACACACAACAGTTATCTAATTCTATTTCCTGTGTGTGCAAACTTTCCATAAAATTTTCCTCCTCCCCTTCACTGACGTTCAGACGCGAAGACTCTTGCTGCCCTTCCCAACAAAGTACTTTCCTCCTTCCTTCCTTCCCTCGCGCCCTCACTCCTGCCCTCCTCACGTAAAGCCACCTGCCTGCCCGCCTGTCTGCCTGCCGCCCCTCGCCCTTCGCCTTTCTGAACCTTCTCCTCACCTCTAGTTGCTTCTCTTCCCCTCGCAGACCCTGTCTCTTTTTGTATATTCTCACCGCTCTCGCTTCCTCTCCACCAGACTATCTTCTCGTTACGTCAAGAAGCTCTCCTCTCCCATCTCACAGGTTCTGAAGTGTTGGTACATCACCGTCTTCCATCATGGTGTAGGCACTCTCAGGTAATCAGCCACTGTGCGAGGTGTTTTTCAGACGCGATAACTTATGACAGTAAAGTTTCAATTTTAATATCGAGGCGAATGAAAAGTGTGGTCTGAGTTTTTATTTCTTTATTTTTTCTACGAGAACTGTTCCATCAAAGACTCTTGTTTACGTCTCCTGCTGAGGGAGTCACTCGTTTTTTCATCTTCCTTATACTACCACTGAGAGGCGCGACAACACTTCCCACACCTCAGGGCGCGTCAGACAGTCTGCGGTTACCTTATGTAAATTTTTAACTTCCTGATTTTTTTTTCTTCTATATTCTTTCCTTTAATGTATTGCTTTATAAATTTTCAAAAGTTTCGCCCCCGGGTGGGCTCGAACCACCAACCTTTCGGTTAACAGCCGAACGCGCTAACCGATTGTGCCACGGAGGCTTAAAATCATGGTTTTAGTTATTACATCAAGACGGAATATAATGAAAGTTTGATTTTGTATTTTAAAGCCAAGAGGATTGCTTAGGATATTCCAATGTAAAAGACAGACTAAAACTAATACGTGATGACTGGAAAAATATATCTAGACGTGAATAGTTCCAAGATACAGTCGGTTATCTTTGTCTCCTGAGCTTCTTGTTATTTAGGTTACGTTAGGTTACGTTATCTTTTCGCCCTTTCTCTTCTTGATATGAAAGAGACCAAATATTACGAGACGAAGCTTTAGAGATACAAATATCTGATGGTGCTGCGCTGTGATGCTGAGGACAACTCTCCCACGCTTCCTCCTTATCCTTGCATCTCTCTCCTCGCTCACCCTTCACCTTTCCTCTTCCTACGTTTCTCACCCTCTTGCCAGTCTCTCATTCTCATTTGCTCCCTGCTTCTCTCTCTCTCCCGCTCAGTTCCAACCGCACTCCCCCTCTCTAAATCTATTCATGTCTCTCTCTCTCTCTCTCTCTCTCTCTCTCTCTCTCTCTCTCTCTCTATGGTAATAATAATCATCTCCCTCATCATCAAACGCATGTTGAAATGAAAACACACATTCGCTTCATGTGCAGTTACATCACTTTTCCCTCTCTCCGCATTACCCTCACTCATTCACGGCTTCCTTTCACTCCGCGATACGTTGCTTTTTGCTCTGTCACTCTACCAACACCACCCTAAGATAAGATATTTGTTCCTTAATCTTTTTTGCTAATTCTTTACTGCTCTTTAAGGAAACCAGCATTTCAAGTGGGCCTTTCTTTTTTTATATTTTGTGTTCCTTTAGCTGGTTTCCCTCATGCATAAAAAAAAAAAAAACTTAAACGAGGAAATCCATCAGGTATCAATTCTTCTATCTTTTAATCAATACACCCCAAAAATATACATGAAAAGGACATAAACGCGCATAAAAGACAGAAACACAAAGAAACACTTGTCAGAAACGAAACACACGTCAAAAATACACAATTAGAGCCACAAAACACGCAATAATAAAACACACACCGCAGAAACCAAACACGCTGTTAAAAAAAAAAAACTTTCCTAGGCTCTGTTCTGCGTCAGAGCTGATAATTCTTAGCGCCTGACGTTTCCTGTCCACCCTCCCTCCTGTTCCTGACGCGGCCCTGATAGCTACGCCTTATCTTCTCCGCACTGCTGCCGCCGCCTCCTTCAAGCTACCAAGCGGCGCCTCTCTCTCTCTCTCTCTCTCTCTCTCTCTCTCTCTCTCTCTCTCTCTCTCTCTCTCTCTCTCTCTCTCTCCTCTTCCCATGTTAGCGTTATAGAGATATTCTGTAGTTGATTGCTAAGATGTCTCTCTCTCTCTCTCTCTCTCTCTCTCTCTCTCTCTCTCTCTCTCTCTCTCTCTCTCTCTCTTGATTTTTCCCTTTTTTCTTTCTATTTTTATTTCTTAATCTCCTTCCTTCTTTCTATAATTGTTCTTCTAATTTCCCCTTTTCTTTTTTTCAGCCTCTACTACTACTACTACTACTACTACTACTACTACTACTACTACTACTACTATAACTACTACTTCTACTTCTACGACTACTACTACGACTTCTTCTACTTCTACGACTACTACTACGACTTCTTCTTCTACGACTACTACTACTACTACTACCACTACTACTCCTACTACAACTACTACTACTACTACTACTACTACTACTATTACTACTGCTACTACTACTAACATCAAGTCCCCCCCACCCTCCCCGGCCCTTCGTTTTCTACCACGTAAAAAGTTAGCAAGAAACATATTCAGCACACATGGCTTAAGAATATTAGGTTCACTT